>NW_010972438.1:16148188-16149659 GCF_000737465.1 Haliaeetus leucocephalus | reverse complement strand
AAAAACACACCCCCCCCCCCCCCCCCCCCAAGGCTGAGAAAAGCTGGTACTAATTTGTCTGAATTATGTAACTGTATAAAGCATTATGAGGTTAGATGAAAGAAGATATAAAAAGCTATAGAGCTATTTTAATACACCTTATTGTCTGAGACTGTGAAATTTATCACTAATGAATATTGTCTACCATGTTGTCTGTACTTTGTTTCCTCCATCTAGTCCTTAAAAATCATATAATAGAACTGTGGTATGATTCCAAGTTTGGATAAGGATTACAGGACAAACTTTTTATTTATTTTTGTAGCCTAGATAACCATGTTATTGGAGAACAAGAAAAAGGCTGATAGAAAAAAAAACCCCTCTACAGATTCTCCACCCTCCCATATATTCATTATACATTCAAGGACTGCTCTACCTGTGCAGGGATAAAAATACCCAAGTACTGCAGCAAGATGTTGTATTGCAGGTGGTAATCATCCAGGCATGAAAAAAATCTCCCTTACTCTGGTCTTTCTGGAACGTGGAGAAATTGTGAAGAAAGATTTGCTCTGTTGTGCTGTATAAGTATTAACGGTAGTCCGTTATGAAACGCGGAAGTAAAGGAAAAAGGCAGTAGGTGAAATTGGATACCATGGTTCATTCATTGTACTAGACAAGCCAAGTCTCTTGTTGTGTGACCTTCTCAGAGCAGGATTTATTTTGGGGTTTTTTATGAGCTATCTTCTGGATCCTTTGTTGACCTTTCAAAGGAAAATTCCTTTGTATGTAAAAAACATCCTTTGCAACTCCCTTACCAAAAAGGTATTGCATACTTGTTAAAAAAAAAAAAAAAAAAAAAGACAACTTTTGAGTTAAGCTGTTTGAAAAATTGTTTTCCATACATCTGGAAAAATTTTGGGTTGGCTGCTGTTTCTTGACACTAAAATTTTGTAACATTTTTTTAGCAAAACTAGTAATGATACAAAAAGAAAATCATAAACCAAGAAACATTCTAGGTATTAAAATAGACTGAAAAAGGTTTTAATTAGCTGGATATAAGTATTTTGACTTCCTCTTAAAAGATAATTATTGAATCCATTATTTAGAACTCAGTCTATGCTTTAGCTTGTTCAAGGTCTTCCATTTGGGAGATAAAGTTAATTTGGTTTAATATCTGTTGTTTTATATTAAGAACAATGGTTATTTAGCCTTATTTTCTTGAATGGTCCCATTAGGTTAAAATGTGTTGAGCCAGGCTTCAATTTTGTAAACGTAAATACCCAACATTAATATGGTTTCAAAACTAGAATTTGAAACTTAGAACTATAGAATCATTTTGGTTGGAAAAGACCTTCAAGATCGAGTCCAACCATCAACCATGCCCAGTAAACAATGTTCTGAAGTGCCTTGTCTATGTGCTTTTTGAATACCTCCAGGGATGGTGACTCAACTACTTCCCTGGGCAGCCTATTCCAATGTCTGACAACCCTTTCAG
>NW_010972438.1:16143544-16148178 GCF_000737465.1 Haliaeetus leucocephalus | reverse complement strand
TTCCCCAAGCCTGTAGCGTTGCATGGGGTTGTTGTGACCGAAGTGCAGGACCCGGCACTTGGCCTTGTTGAACCTCATACAATTGGCTTCAGCCCATCGATCCAGCCTGTCCAGGTCTCTCTGTAGAGCCTTCCTACCCTCCAGCAGATCAACCCTCCCTCCCAACTTGGTGTCATCTGCAAACTTACTGAGGGTGCACTTGATCCTATCGTCCAGATCATTAATAAAGTGTCCTGGTTTCAGCTAGGATAGAGTTAATTGTCTTCCTAGTAGCTGGTACAGTGCTATGTTTTGAGTTCAGTATGAGAAGAATGTTGATAACACTGATGTTTTCAGTTGTTGCTAAGTAGTGTTTAGTCTAAAGTCAAAGATTTTTCAGCTTCTCAAGCCCAGCCAGAAAAGAGAAAGCTGGAGGGGCACAAGACGTTGGCACAGGACACAGCCAGGGCAGCTGACCCAAAGTGGCCAACAGGATATTCCATACCGTGTGACGTCATATCTAGTATATAAACTGGGGGGAGTGGGGGTGGGGGAATCACCGCTCGGGGACTAAGTGGGTATCGATCAGCAGGTGGTGAGCAATTGCACTGCGCATCATTTGTACATTCCAATCCTTTTATTATTACTGTTGTCGTTTTGTTAGTGTTATCTCAACCCATGAATTTTACTTCTTTTCCCGATTTTCTCCCCCATCCCACTGGGTGGGGGGAGTGAGTGAACAGCTGTGTGGTGCTTGGTTGCTGGCTGGGGTTAAACCACAACATAAAGATATTAAACAGAACTGGCCCCAATACTGAGCCCTGGGGAATACCACTTGTGACCTGCTGCCAACTGGATTTAACTCCGTTCACCACAACCCTTTGGGCTCATCCATCCAGCCAGTTTTTCACCCAGCAAAGAGTATGCTTGTCTAAGCCATGAGATGCCAGCTTCTCAAGGAGTATGCCATGAGAGACAGTGTCAAAGGCCTTGCTGAAGTCCAGGTAGACAACATCCACAGCCTTTCCCTCATCCACTAGGTGGGTCACCTGGTCATAGAAGGAGATCTGGTTGGTCAAGCAGGACCTGCCTTTCATAAACCCATGCTGACTGGGCCTGATCCCCTGTTTGTCCTGCACATGCCATGTGAGTGCACTCAAGGTGAACTGTTCCATAATCTTTCCCGGTACCGAGGTCAAGCTGACAGGCCTGTAGTTCTCTGGATCCTCCCTCTGACCCTTCTTGTAAATGGGAGTCATATTGGCAAGCCTCCAGTTGTCTGGGACCTCCCCTGTTGACCAGGATTGCTGATAGATGATGGAGAGTGGCTTGGCAAGCACCT
This sequence comes from Haliaeetus leucocephalus, assembly GCF_000737465.1. NCBI lineage: Eukaryota > Metazoa > Chordata > Aves > Accipitriformes > Accipitridae > Haliaeetus > Haliaeetus leucocephalus. The sequence continues at coordinate 16,146,857 of NW_010972438.1, read as the reverse complement.
CTGCCAGCTCCCTCAGTGCTCTTGGATGGATCCCATCTGGTCCCATGGATTTGTGAGTGTCCAGATTGTGTAGTCGGTCACTAACTATTTCCTCCTGGATTAAGGGGGATATATTCTGGTCTTCATCCTTGCCTTCCAGCTCAGGGGACAGAGTACCCTGAGGATAACTGGTCTCTCTATGAAAGATTGAGGCAAAGAAGGCATTAAGTACTTCAGCCTTTTCCTCATCTCTGGTGGCAAGAGACTTGCTGAGCTGAAGAAGACAAAATCCATAATGTCCAATTTCTCTAAGCAAAGTTGCTCAGAGAAGCGTTTTGAGGTTTGATATGAGTTATAATGGTTTGTAGAGGTAGTGTTATCAATACAGTGTTATCTGACCTTTTTTCTTGCCTTGAGACAGTGAAAGAATATCAGAACAGTTTAACTATATATACTTTTCTGATCTGTATGCTTTCTGGTAACAAGTCTCAAGCCTGTATGATTTGCCACACCAGCATTGTTGAAAGTATGTAGACAATTGTGGGTAAAGATGCAGCGTGGTCCATGCCACATTGGGCTGGTGCTGACTCCCTAGCCAGAATGACAACTTGTCCAGTTTGGGGATGCGCCTGGAGCATGGCTTAGCTTCATGGTGGCCTGACTGCTGTCTAGATTACCTCTAGAGTTCCCTTCCAATCTCTGTGATTCTATGTTCTCTGCTGAGCTGCTGTGGCTCATGTATAAAACATACATTCAGTGGCAATTAAAAATAAAATGATCCATACTAAATCATAAAAGTCAAAAAAGAAACAAATAACCCCTGGGATTACTTATTTCCCCAGAGCATGCTGAGATCTTACCTTTACTTAGTTGGTTTTGTTGTTGGGTTTTTTTTCCAAATTTTTTTAAGCTATTGAACATTGTAGCAATTAAAATACTTAAAGCATGTACATCAAGTACCATGTAGAAGTACTTTTTTAGTAGTGCTTGGCTACTGTCTAGGGAACTGTATAGGCTAGTGGTGCTACGATGTCATGTGTTCAGCAGTAAATAGTACTAAAAACCCCCAAATGCTAAAAATACTAAAAAATGCGAGGGAGGTGAGAGAGCTCCTTTAGTCTACCACTCACCAGTGTATTTTTGTGGGGTATAGGTATATAAAGTTCTCATTTTGCTTGGTATACAGTTTAAACTAATTCAAATTAAAATAAAAAGTTGTAAAGAAAACTTATTTGTGGCATTGTCGTCTTACTAAGGCTTGGTGTGTAGCTGACCTCAAAGAGAAAATAGTGGAAAAGGAAACAGTTATAAACCAAGGAGTTTTCAGGTTGTAAGGCTGGCTTTGTAGCCAAGTGTAGAGGCAGATATATTATGGGTGGCCATGTCCCTCTCTCAGCAAGTCTGCTGAGATTGCTTTTGAGGAGTCTTTTTGCCCTAAATGCTATTGAATCAGAATGTACAGCAAATGCTCAAAGGGAAGTGTTTTTTTGATTAAAACTTTAATCAAATTAAGATTAAAGTTTTAATCAAAGGCTGATTATTAATGACTTAACATATTTCTTGATGTATGCTGCCCATTGTGTGTCAGACATGTAGACAAATGCGTTTCTGAAGATCAGAGTCTTGTTTGGGTACTCGTTTCTCATTCCCTCAGCTTTTCTGTTCTGAAACTGGAAATAGCAACACAGTGAGACTTGGGCCGTGGTGTTATCTCATTTCTGTACAAGTTTGGAGTCAAACCTTGTGGGAAAAGACTGTCTCGTGGTATTGCCAGACTAGTTGAAAGCTATAACGTGTTGGATTATTTTGATTTATTTCAGATAAACTAAAACCTTTGGCCACTTTATGTTCTTGACTCTGAGTCCTTATCTCTTGAAGTTGACTCAGTTGTAGGTCATTTTGTGATCCTTGTTAAGTTAATTTTGTTTCTACTCTGAAAAACTGTAGCACGGAGTCACTTCTTTTTGTGTGTGTGTGTGTGTTTGGTTATTTTTTTTTCCCCTCTCTACCCTCACTTTAACATCACATTATATCTCTAAGAGGAACCCTGTGTGTTTTATAACCATCAATTAGTAGCTGGACTGTTCATGCCTGTCTTAGTAGGCCTCTTCTATGGTTTGTTTTCAGTACCAAAATATTCTGAAGAGAATGACCACACGAGAAATAGGTAAAATAAATTAAAAAATCATAATATTTTTAGCCTTCAGACATTTTTGTTCTGGGTAGGTGAAAACCAGGTAAATGTAAGTTTTGGAGAAACTGGATTAATATAAAATACCGTACTAATATATGGCTTAAGAAATTTAGGGATCTTTTGATTCTAAAACCAAAAATCACATTTTTCCATGGCTAGCCCATCCACTCAATGATACGTGTCAATGTCTACCTGTATATATGTATCTGAATAAAAAAGTATTATATTTTGTATTAAACACCTTTGGGTTGTTTTTTTCTCTCTAATTGCTTGTTTTCATTAGGAATTTGAGGCTTTAATTTTAGAACTTTGTGGGGAGTGTGGAGAATTTTCTCTAACAGTAGGTGTTTGTCACTTTGTCTAGGTGTGGTTCTGTCGTGTCCCATCCCTCCCCCCCTTTTTTAATTCTCTTTCAAGGAAAATGTATTCCTTTTGTAAACAGCTGGCTTTTAGTTAATTAGCTGATACTAAAAGATAAACCATGTAAGTGCCAGAAAGTATTAAGTCACATTGGGAGTCTTGCACTGACTGCAGTAAGACCAATAGCCTCAGCAATGAATCATTGGTGTCCAACTCTCAGTCCAGCCCCCACTTTGTCTATGAGCAGATTCTTACCTGGACATCATTAAGTTTAAACTTTTGTACTTGCAATCGAATTAATGACAAAAAAACCCTTCAGCCCTGCTTCCTTCAGGGTGAGCTGCTTGAAGAGTTCCTGTATTCAGATTCTACTATCTTACGTTTCTATACTGAGCTTCTCACCTGGGTGGACTAATAAGCAATAGATAGTTATGAACATGCAAATTACAACATTTGCAAACACACAAAATATCGTTTTGTGCAACCTGATCAATATTTCATTTTCTAACATTTTATTCATCTATTTTGAATACTGAAGATAACTTGCTTTCTTCCTACTAAGAGGATGCAAATTTTCAGGCAAATGATTTTATCTTTCAGGAAGTTCTCCTTAACCAGTGCCATGTGCAAGCCAGACTTTTTAGCTAATCTATCTTGTCTCAACTTTTAAAAATAAACCCTTCAGCATTTCTGCACTTGCCTGAGTGCCTTCTGTTTATGATCTATGATTTCCCCCCCCCCCCCCCGCCCCCCTTTTTTTTTTTTTTGTTTTTTGTTTGT
>NW_010972438.1:16081227-16143534 GCF_000737465.1 Haliaeetus leucocephalus | reverse complement strand
ATTTTTGTTCCCCCCCCCCCCCCCCGCCTTCTTCTTTTTTAGTCCTGGCTAGTGGCTGTGGAATTTGACTATTTCTATCTTCAGTACAAGTGAAAATACCTGCAGACTGTTTCAGTCTGCTTTGACTCCACTAGGCTAACTGCCAATCTTTCTTCTCAAGTAAGGTATAGACTCAATGACTATGTCCATACAGCCTTATGACAGGCAGCCATAAGAGCGGCTGTGAGAACAGCATGGTCTGCGATCTGTTCGTTCTCCATTCATGTGACTGCTTTGGAAAGCAGCCTGCCTGCAGCCTGCCAGTCTGAAAATCCTGGGCAGCATATTAAGCTACTGAACTGTACTGTATACGGAGCTGCCAGGCATGCTTAGGCAGGTGACATCCTCTGTGGTCCCAAAGGCATTCTCCAGCTGTATTTTCAGGTTGCCTGTCTAGAGATCTGGTCCGAGGGCTTGTCACCCCTCAAGAGAACATGCTCAGTGGGTGTTTGGCATCATGACCTCTGTAAGACAAGGTGGGTGCTTGTCATTAAGTTTGTCCCGATGTTTCCTGAAAAATTGCTGCCTGTATTTTTCTTTTTTCTCTGTCAGCCCACATCCCCTTTCAACCACTGAAGATTCTGATGACTTTGTAGGGGACAGACAAAACCTGATATACAGTTCGAATCTGTTCTACCACTTATCCCTTTCCTTCTGTTGTAGTATCACTGCTGATGTGCCGATACTTGAAGGTAACCTGCATTGCTATCAAGTCCTGTTTCACACAATAAGCTTGGTACTTTGTCAACACAGGAAAAAAACCCAAATCCTGTGAAGCTCTCTTATCTTTCTAGGATTTATTACCATTAGGAGTAATTAAACCACCTTAAGAATATTCAGTTAAACTTTGACTTGAAGTAACTGCTTGTATGCTTCTCTTTTCAGGAGTGCCCAGCCTAATGTGTAGATTTTCCTTAGAGCCCAGTTCCATATCACTTCATGTGTTACGGGTACTTTATTTCACCAAGTCAGGAGAAGCATTTTAATCTTCTGACACTGCCACAAGGCAAGGTGTTTCAAGAAAATGTTACCTGTTTGACTGCTATAGCAGACCAAAAAAAAAAAAATCATACTTGATCCATAATAATCTTTTATTAGCTTGACCTATTTAGTAGTTTTTCTTCTTTTTGTGACAATTTCTTTAATAGAGATTAGGAGAAGTGTCAGTTTATCACTGTGAAAATGGTAAAGCAATTACACAGCCCTTTAAGGCATTGTAATTTGAAGTTTTATGTTTAATGCAAGACTTTCTTCTAAGCTTGAAAAATGGGAAGGAATTTCATAAGTATTTTGATAATGGTCTGGGATTTTTCTGTGGAACTTTTTTCTTGCATTTACTATTTTTTGTCACAGGATGGCAGCATGAGTAAGACCCTAAGAAAGTATAGCAGTGAGTCCTTTTTGACATGTTTAAAGATTTGTACAGGGTTAGATTTGTTGCCCTTCAAGGGGAGGGGTCAGATATAATTTTGCATCCTAAAGACTGTGAATGTCTAAGTTTCCAGTGCTTGTACACTGTCATATAATCTGAATAGTAAATTATGAAGGGATGAAGTGGATAAATTTTTCATTTGAAAGATGTAGTTTCTGTTCACACCAGGCTTTTAAAATAGTATTAACTTTAATATGTTGGCCTTTTCATTTCCAGATGAGAATCCAGGGTTCATTTTGAGCATGCTTTTACATGACTTGGAATCTTTTTTTTTTTTTTTTTTTTTTTGCTACTGAGTTACAAACTTCTGTCTTGTGAATGTATTTCATAAAACATATTACCTGAACCCTAACCAAATGCCTGGATCCCTAAATGCTGGGAAAGCTTAGCTGCTATTAGAATTTTGTAGGCCAAACCCATTTTTTAAATGAGTTATTTGATCATTGGTTTAGCCAGGTTCTGGGGAAGAGCTCTCTCAAAATCACTAGTTTGTGTAGGACAGCTATTACTGCTGGACAACCCCATGTCAGGTGCGGTGACTGTATCTCAAAAAATATACCATATCTCTAAAAATATACATGAGCCTGCAAATCTGCTCAGCTGAAAAAGCACCTGTTTTTCAGATTAAGTGGTTCTTGAACATGTACATGTGTGTTCTGATTTGTACAAAATTATGGATTGACTTTTCTTGCTGCCCATTACCTTAATCCTTGAAACTGTTGGCTTAAAAAGGGTAGGATACAAATGGAGGGAAGCTGCCTTTTCTTCATGACCTAATACTTCTAAATTTTAGTTCTGTTACTAAATCTAAACTCTCCAGGTTTAACAGCCTTAGTTTCCTCTGAATTGTTTTCTCTGCTGTTTTGTGTCCTGCTTGACTGTTATATTTAGGAGCTTTATAACTGAGGATTCAGACTCTCAACACTTGTTTCAACTTTGAGAGATACAAGAAGAATCTTTTCTTCCTGAAAACTCTCTGCACTGTGGACTGAATTCTTCTCCCTGTTTCCATGGAAGAATTAAATACAAAGATCCTAGGATGCATCTTCATGGCAAAGTGCTATCTCTTATAGAGGTTCGTGGCTTGGTTGCGGAGAGTGGTCTGGGTTCATCTGTGCCTACAGGAAACAATTTCAGTCTGAAATAAAAACAGCGATTGCCGTGGTAGTTATACAACTTCCAGAATAGCTGTAGCAGTTACCGATAAGTGAGTGAGCTTTTTCAATATTATGTCCACAAATAGGAAAAACAGACTTGTTGTCTTGTGCAATCTCTTTTCCCTTCCCATGATGTTTTTAATCAGAGATGAATGAAGCAAATCTCCTTCTCTTTTTCTGAGAAGCTTGGAGGCATCTTTGAAAAAAAACAACCAAACAACTCCCCCGCCTCCCCCCTCCCCCCCCAAGCCCCCAAACTTCTTTTATTCCTTTCTGCTTTGGGTTGGGGGCAAAAACTGTTGTTATAACTTTGGAATGGGGTTACTGTAAGTAAAAAAAAAAAAAAAAAAAATAAACTATGCAGTATTTTGGTGCATGATATGAAGATTCATCTCTGTAGTTATTTATCCAGAATAACTGTTTTCCCTGATAGCTATTAGCAGTAAAAGCAGAATGGTCTGATGCAATAGATGGAGATCTATTTCTTTTTCATATGAACAAGAATTGTTATTATAGAGCATTGTCAATAGAAGGGGGAATTGGTGAGGGGATGTTAGACTTCCCATGAGTTTTGGGTGATACGTGTGCTAAGGTATCACTTAGTGTGATTCTGGCTATGTAATCTCTCTTTCCTTGCAGACTTCTTTCATATCGGATCTTCATTTGCCCTTGCAGGTAATTCTGCTATAAACCACTTAGAGTTGTCATATCCTCTCGCATAAACCTACATCAACCACAAAGCTAACAATGTCTTTGATCAATTCGGTGGTGTTTATTAGTTGCTTTCCTTTTGGGAATTGCTGGGCCCTTTTGAAAGCATCATAGAATTGTACAATAATCTCCAATCCTGCATCAAACCAAGACACGCCTTCAGCTGAAGAGGGCTCTGCATTATCCCTCCAGATGCCATTGGTGCTGGTTCTGAGTCTACTAGATAGTTCGGCAAACAGCAGCATAGTGCTTTTCTGCTACTGCTGGGGATCTAAGCAAACTTGCTCTGTAGTGGTCCCAGCTGCCAGTAATTTTTAGAGGCTTTAACTATATTGCTCACTATGCAGATTTACATTTACAAACTCTATTACTTTGTCCATTTTATTCTGTGAGTGGTTCATGTCCTTCCTATTCATTTTCTGTGTATTGAGTGTTATTTCAGCTCTAATTTGTTTGACATTCTTGCTAGTAGTATATTTGTATTCACAGAAAAACATGTGAACAATTTCATCTATTGATGCCATACAATGTGCCTATTAGATATACAAGTAGCAGTTGAATATATCCCCCGACCATTGTTAGGCCTCTTCAAATGATAATGCGGCCACGTTCCTCTGTGAGGCTGATGCAGCATGAGAATGAGTCTGCAGTCTTCAAGGACCTGTATGTTGTGCTAGCAGTGACCAGAAATTGAAAGTAGTTACTTCCAATGCAGTGAATAGCAGAGAATATGTGTGGTTTCATTATGTTCAGTAGTTTTACTTGTAGATCACAGCCATTAGCAAACCATACCATTGCAGTTCAACAGGCTCTGTTGGGGAGCTCATCCCCTTTTCCAGGATGGTACCATGAGCAGAAATAGACCGAAAAGTATTTGGCCATTCTCCAGACATTTCTACATAAAGAAGCGTGGAATCAACCGGAGAGCAAGTTTGAAAATTTCTAGTTATTCCATACCAGCTCCTTCACTAAAAATAGCTTTGTACAGTGCAACTTATTATGTACTGATAAAAATACATACACAAATCTTCTTATTGGCCTCTTTTTTATAGAGCTGTTTCTGCATGTCTGGAAGAAGTACGAGCACACGAAGACTTGCTTTCAATATCCCAGGAAAGAGAAATTATGCTTATTTTGTCCTTTTTGGTTAAAGGTTCTAACAGTAATAAGTGATATTACATAAAGGGATCTCAATATAGCATAACTAGAGAGCTGCTAAGTCCATGTTCTATGATCCCCTTGAAGGCACGAACTAGGAATGACAACTTGTTAACATTTCCTGAGCTGAATTTTAGGCAAGTCTGTGTCTTTTACAGAGGCAACTGTATGGAACAGCAAACATGTGGGAGTCCTCGGCAGGATCACAGTGTGCTGCTACCAGTAATCTCACCAAAAAATAGTAATGAAACAAGAAGGAAAACAAGTATCTGCTAGTAATGTATATGCTAGTGAATGAGCTACTTGATATAAATAGTTCAAATACATGAAGTTACAAAATGGAACAAGATCAACTTAAGTGGAATGTTAGTTGGGCATCTTCTGTAGGCTTGTGTAGCTTCTCGCTCTTCAGAGAGAACTGGGGAAAGTAATGATGCAGAGTTCTTGAAATGTTTGCTTTGACATGATTCTTGCTTAGTGAAGTCAATTCAGTTATTGCACAAACTCCTGAAGGCACTTACAATTTAAATTTACAAGGTAAAAAAATACTAATACATTAAATAGAGAAGATAAACTTATGGATGGCTGAATATTGAACTTTGTCATGCTATTTTACCTACAAAAAAATTCAAATTGGTATTGCAAAACACCTGAATATTGTATTTTTCATATCAGCTGCCAACTGTAAAACTTGGTGCTTGAGCTGGTCAGTTTCTTTCTTTAAAGTGGACTGTGAGGGAGAGCAATAGAACCGCCAGCATTTGTCTTTTCAACAAAAAGCAAGCAAACACTGTCTTCAACAGTCTGTTCCAGGGAGCTTCCATCACAAGTACTTTGACTAGAATATGTAATTCTAAACATTCTGTATGATTCCAAAGAAAATTATTGGCTTTGAACTTGGAGTGCAGCATTTTCATTTCAATTAATAGATATGAATTCTGTAATACCTGCTCTGTAGTCAGTGGTGTCCCAGACACATACTGTTGCTAGTTGGCACATATAGAGAGCAAGACTTTACTCCAGGTTAGCAATTAATATTCTAACTTTGGCATAACTAACAGGTTTATCTTTGCTTTGGCCTATAGCTCTTTGCTTCTTTACTTGCCTCCATTGGTATGTTGAGCTTTTGTTTTTCTTTTGTCCTTGTGTACTGAATACCTGGATAACATGTACCCTCTGCTCTTTTTAGAAAGAGATCCCCTCTGTAAGAAAGTAACTTAAAATACTTGAAATAATTTTCATACCCCTTCCCCCACTGAAAAGTATTCATGTGACTAATTCAGCAATTTGCAGTAGTGGGAACTGGATGGTAAAGGGGATTGAGAAGGAGAAGAATGGATTTTTTTAATTGTTTAGGCTACTGGGGGATGGAAACCACAAACAGTATCTCCTCTGCTTTGAGACATGATTGAGAAACAAGGCTTACTTGCAAATTCCCAACTTAAATCCAGGCCCATTGTTCTGGCATTCCTATTGGGGACAGTTATTAGATGATAAGGAGACATTTAGTATTCCAACAGAAAATCAGAGACAGACAATTTTACAGTCAGGTTAACTTCTGGAAAAGGTGAGGAAGAGTTCCTTCTTGTACAGAGAGAAACAGTGGACTCTTGCTAGCCTACAGTCCAATGAAGGTGAATTATTGTTGCTGATTTAAGAACTGGTATTTCATAATGAACCTGAAAAGGAAGCAAAGGACATTAAGTGGCAAGTTGCCACAGACTTATGCAGGGGTTATTTAAAAAACCAAACCAACCAAACAAAAAACACCCAAAGCCCCAACAAACCACAACATGGAAAAGGGAGCTCAGAAGGAAGAAAGGAGAAAATAAAATGCAGAGAGGACATGTACATGGGCTAAAAACCATGGCAGTGATTGTCGGATGGCAAAAGCATGTGTGTGTTATGTAAGAACAGATTTTATGTGGGAGGTCAGTTCTTCGATCTCCTGACCTTTAAACCCCCAAAGTCTTTACTGCTGTCCTTCTTCTGCAAACTAAGTTGTGTATGAAAGAATGAGTATACATTTCTTCCTGCAGTTTCCTAATCTGAGAAACAATCCAGTACCATTAGCTGAGCATTTTTCAGTGTGGACAAATGATAAAGAAGAGGAAAGTGGGCACTGCACCTTGCTCACAGGTGAGGTTGTGACCAGCTGGTGAATGTTCTTTAAGTGTTCTTGCTGCCATTTCCCCAAATAGCTTTACAAGCCCTAAAGCTGAAATGAGTAAAAGATACTTGTTACTGATTACCTCTTAGTTTTTAAAATAATAAACTGAAAATTGACTCCCTGGAGGACAGAGGAAAATGAAGCTCCGTACCTAGTAGAATTTATGTTCAGTTTAACCTTAAAAAGTAAATGAAATACCGTAGAAGTGCTATCATGTCTTTTCAAGGGTAGTTAGCCGATACAAATAAGAGATTCTGTTTTGATATATAAGTATCTGTCTTCCAGGGTTGCATTGGTTTCTGCACTACAGTTAAAGATGTCCTGAACATTCTTTCTGAAATATATGAAAAATTATTTCATGTTAGAGAGTATTCATATCTGGTTACAAATTGGAAAATGGGATCACCTGTTCAAAGAGAATTATTAGTGAAAAAGGTGTGAAAAACCTACGCAAAACAGATTTAAAGTATCATTATGCCAGTATTTTTCATATTGAAAAAAATTAGAGGTGAAAAATGACACAGTGAAAACTCCAAAGTTTCTTTTCAAATTTCTACAAAAAATATTGTGTTGAAACGTGTAGTAGAAATTTAAATCTTTCGTATTAAGTGATCTGAAAACTATGAATGCTCCTTCTAATACTTATATTCCTAAATGGAGTTTGGTTTTTAATATCTATTATGATATTTATTGATGACTAGCTTTTTGTTTGCCTAAGATTATCTCCTTGTTTTACCAGATTTCTTTTTCTATAATCTCATGAGAGAGATAAATGACTTTCATAAATTTAGAAATACAGAATTCAAATATTCTTTGTTTAAATTCAAAGAATATTTTAAAAGGATAAAATTCCAGTTCTGTATGTACTGGAGTAGCTGAATGCAAATCATGTGTTTAAAATTACTGGAGTTTATTACTGAACATCAAAAGAAAGATTAACATTCTGCAGATTTAGGTACAAGTACATTATTTTGTAGTTTGTCTACAGCTTTGTTTAACCTTTCACAGTCAAACAGTGTTTGGTGATTTTTGTTGTATAGGACAATGTATGAGAACGCTTATAGAGGGTGAAAAAGAATGTTTCACTTTTTTCTTTCAATATATGAACTGCTGTAAGGTGGGCTATTACTGTGCAGTAAGGTAGATTACATGACATGAGATATTTCACACAAGTTCTAGTGCTTGCTGGTGCTTCTACACCAGGATCCAGGCACAACAATGACTTTTGTGAATGAATAGTACATTTTTTGCAAATGAGATTTTGGAGGATGCAAAATACGAATGATGGCATTGTGAAAGAAAATAGAGAAACAGCCTTTTAGAACATTTATGGACTTCATCCAAGGATACAGAAGTCAGTCAAAATCATGTGACTTCACTGGGCTTTGCATTAGATTCTTAAATTTTCTGTCAAGTTCAAAATTTGCTTGATCTAACTGTTATTTGAATTACTGAAATAGCATGCTCAGCTAGTCATTAAAAAAAAAAATAATGGTGGAGTAGGTCCTTTTTGTGCTGTTTAGGGTAGGAGCACTGAACTGCCATCTCTGGATGCATATGGTCCACAGCTGTTAACTACTAGATAGATGATCTGAAGTACAGAAGTGAATGCAAGTTCTGTGCGTGAATATAGTCTGTAATGACCATCTTTTATTCCAAAGGGCAAGCCCAAGGTTGAATAAGTCACTACTTGGTACTATGTGTGTCTGTGTGTCCCAAGGACCATTGGCAGGTTTCTTATATCTTGTTCGTTCACCCATATATATCCTATGAAGGATTACAGTGCTAAGTTGTTATACTTTACACTCAATATCATTAATCTTAAGTGAGTAATTTAACTTACTGTAGGTTATTAGCTGTTCACCTTGAAAACCTGTGAATAAAAATGAAAAGTATCCTGACATCTAGCATTATATATTGCGTATGCCATGGCTAAATTCAGTAATTGTCATTAACAACAGAAAGGAGATAATGCCAGTTAAAGTATTGTTTTAGATCAGCTGTTGTGTAGTAACTGAAGTAAATCATAAAATCATACACATTGGTAGCTTGAAGGAGTATTTTCCTCACTTTTTTTTTTTCCTTATCACCACATGCACCAAAATGTTTTAGGGTTTGTTTAGCAATTGGACACCCTCCCGCATCCACCGTTCTCTGTAGTTTATTATAGTACTGTATGTTGGATTCTGAAAACTAAAACGCTTACTGAATTCATCAGACTGCTAGGAAAAGAATTATTGACTCTTACATGTATTGCTTTGTTTTGGGTACCAGAAGAATTTAGCATCATCACCTTCAAAATTTTCTTAGGAAAGAATAAATTAGGATTATGTACACCTAATACACCTATTGATTCAAAACATGAAGAGGGCATTCTGATAAACTTATTTAATTTGTTAATATGGCTGATAATTAAAAAAGGGAACTCTTCTGTAAAAGATGGGCTTTGCATTAAAAAAAGTGTTTTATAATCTATATTTTTAATTACTTCATCATTAAATCTTTTAAAACTAAATTTTTTTGAGGTTTTTATTTAGATCTAGAAGTTGCTTTTTTTATACAATTTAAAACTGGAGTTATAATTCTTTTGATTCTAAATGAAAATCTTGAATTAACAGGTTTTGCTTTTTTCTTTTTTGCAGTTTAATTTCTGTCAAACTGTAATATCTTTCACATAATTTAAGTTCATGAGTTCTGATACTCATGATTCTACATGCCTTTCAGCTGTAGCATAAGATGTTTTATTGTACTGGTATAACTGCATAATGGAATAGTGATTCTGAGTTTACAGTCATTTTTTCAATATGTGAGAGAAAAGTAATGTTTGTTTTGAACGGTGGGAGCTTTTGTTTTGGTTTTTGTTTTCTTTTTTTTTTGGAGGAGGAGGAAAGGTGATACATGCAAAAAAATATAGAGCCTGGTGCTGCCCTCCCCCCCGCTGCCCTTATTTCTCTCTGTCCTCACAGGCATGTGCTTTCTTGACTACTTCTTGTCATGATGTACTCTGTCTGGAGACAGGAAAACAGAAAATCTCTTGGTTGGTGTTATGGCAGTGATTGCAGTTAGTGGATACCAGCTTCAGCTAGAAGGATTTTATAAGTTATTTATTTTGGGTTATTAAATTTTTTTCCTTATCTGTCTTGTGGATATGGGCACATTAATGTTTGTGAAGTACTTTCTGAAAATTGAGGGAAGGTGTTTGAAAAGTATAAAGCACAGCCATTCTCACACTCTCTGCCATAGTCTTCGAATGGGATTAAACTTAAAAGCGGTCTGTTAGGATCAGTTCTGAGAAAGTAGCAAAGGGTTTCAGCTCATTTCACACGGCTCAAAATTTGGAAGAGGCTTTTCAAATCGATTGTATTTGTAAAGCTAGACTTAGCCATAATTGTTTGCTGTCTTTTGTACTAGGCCATAAAGTTTTCTTTCACCATAGATAGTTGACATACTGTTTCATATTTTGGAGTGTACGGAAGGGTCTGTTATCACTAATGATTAAACCCTAACTTCTCACAGAATGTTATTCTTCTGAAAAGCTGTTGTTTCTAATGGATACCATTCAACTTCTGTAAAGTAATGTTTTTTTCTTTTATAATTTTGAATACATTCTGACCTTTCCCCACTGAAAAGCCTGACAGGGTAGGGGTGTATGTGTGTGTGTGTGGCATGAGAAGCACCCCAACTTTGCCTGGGAGTTATTGCTGTTTTGCCCTCTTTGGAAAGAAGCTTGTGGTTATTAGAGACAGGCAGTGACTTTGGTGTTCTCCAGGCGTAGTATTGTGTACATTATAGATCAAGATACTGTTTTAAGTTTTTTTTCAAGAAACACAGTGGGACTAAATTTAGAGAACATTTTATGTAGAATATTATGGGAAGAAAACTGATTTTTGCAGCACAGGGTTGGGATTTCCAAAATAATTGCCCCCATTTAGGTGACTATTATGGGCCCACTGTAAAGTGGCTTCCATTGTAAGGAGGGGACTGCTAATGCTCAGAAAAACTTTACCCTTCAGAATTTGTACTTGCTGTGAAATCAGAGCCCTTACAGAATAGATGCTACAGGACAAAAAGCAGTTTTCACTTAACAGGTGTTGGAGAACCCAAGGAAACGTGACTGTGCTGTTGGCACTGAAGATGGATAGTTACAGAATATAGGAAATGTAACTTGAAATGGCAGTGCAGAATACAGACTGTTCATTTGGATTATTCTATTTGTCAGTGTTCATCATTTGCCAATGGAATTTTATTCTTTATGAAAATACATATTTATATATTTCTATGAAAGACCTGTGATACAGTGGTGGAGCTAAGTTGTTATAGCAACTGAAATAGTTCAGACATCTGAGGACAGCATTGTAATAATTAGAGATCGTGTTGAGCAAACTTCAATGGAAGCAATCTTTTATAAGGTACAGATAGCTCTGCCAGGGATAACAGTTCTCAGAATGATATTTCCATGGTTCCAGGATGATTTGAGATGGAAAGAGCTTCTAAGGCTCTTCTTTAGTAGGACTTCCTAAAACTTATCTTGAATCCATTAGTAACTTCCCCCTAAATATCATTCTTCTCCAAAATGAATTTATGCCATTTTATCCTATTGTTGTTCTCTGTGTTGTTTATCAGAAACTGATAAAGCTTGCAGAGTTTGATTAAAATTAACAAAACTTTGCTGGGGCAAAAGCTTTTAAACATTTAGTGCTACATGTGCAGAGAATGTTGCAGCTGAAAAATATGAGGACTCTTAATAGTCATCAGACTGAGACTTCTTTAAGAAGTCTAGCACAATTTTAATAATCCCTAGGACAATCACTGGTTACTTGTTCTTGCCCTTAAAACTCAAACCAAACTGTTTTCCTTTAAAAAAAGAAAATGTGTGTGTAGATATATATAGGTTTTTTTTCCAAATTGCTTGATTTAATTTTGCTGTTGTTTCTTCTTAAGTTTTAACATGTAAACTCTGCAAAAAGGCAGGGAAGTGTATGCGCTACTGGAACACCAATACAGCTTAAAGCAGCACTTACCAAGAATAACTGTCTGTTTTCAGACTTTCTCACTTGTGTCTTGTATTAGCCATTGAATTTGAGTTGTAGCATGGAGATACAGTACTGCTTGCACACATCAGACATTCTGTATTTGGTCATAATCATAGTGCTTTTGTCCTGTTCTGGTCTTGGATTAATATTTTCTGTTGTCCTTATTTCTTTTTTACTGTCTGCTCTAGAAGAGAGATCCATTTGGATGTTGACCATGTGCAGGAAAAGAATTATGCTTATTTTATGTAATATTTTAAGTCCTTTGCTATTTGTTTCTGGATTCAAGATATGCCTTTATAGAAATGGAAATAAGGCCTAGCAACTCAGTTGTCTTGTGGACTGAGTTCCATCAGCTGCATGAGTTAATAAAAAGATGAAAGAATTTCAAATGAGCTTAAAAATATCTCTTCGTATTACTTCAGCCCTTCTAATTTTTGAAATCTGACATATTTTATATTTAAAAATTAAATTGAAACAGTACTTTTCCTTAGGATGGCATATTTTAGTATATTCTTAAATTTGAAAGATTTAAAAAGTGGATGGTTTTCTTTTGTGAGCTTAAGATTACTCCTGAAAGCAATAACTCCTTCAAGGAATATAGTTAAATGGGATAAAATTCATGTGACCAAGAGCAATTTTAAGTGTGCAGTTGGTTATCTGCCTTACAATTGGAAAGCAGCATAATACAGAAATTGTGCAATCCACCAGTATATCCTAATACATTCAGTATGACCTAGTTCATATATCTACTACTACTTTAAACTTAGAGTCCAGGAGTGATGAAAAACCAGAACAGTGAAGTGTTACATTACAGTTAAGTTCTGCTAAATCACAGTGTTTGCTTTAAAAGATTGAGTTGATGCTTGCAGGCTTTGTAATACAAACACCATCCAGTTCAACAAATGACATGGTCAGTCTTGATCTCTGCCTGTTTATAAAAATTCCACACAGTTAGCTCTCAGGTAGTAAAACCTTCTGTCTCTGGGGAAATTATATCTCTTAAGGGGATACACTACTACTAACATCACAAAGGGAGAATGTGCGATCTTCTCGTCTCTTTGGTCCCTCTGATTCCCTTTACTACCTATGAACTTAACAGCAAAAGAGCAAGTTTGGTGGTGCAACTGAGACCTGTGGAATCATGCTTTGTGCAGAGTGGAAGTCAAAAGTGGCAAAGAGGACATTAAGAATTGCTGGGAATGGAACAGAGAATGAAACAAATTATTATGCTATGGTATTAGTCCATCTTGGACTCAAACCTTGAATAAAATATGCAGTGCTGATTTTCCATCTCAGTAAGGTTACAGTAGAATGAGAAAAGGTAGAGGCAAATCTTTAATATGATGACATGAACAGGATACCTTGGCAGAGTGAAATTAAGACTAGCATGCAAAAGAAATGAAAAGGGAGGAAAAGATAGTTTGAAAGCTGTGTGAAATCACTGATGACAGGAAAGAAGTGATCAAGAAATTATTCACAGTTTCTCTTAACAGAAGAGTTGAACAGCATCACATAAAATTTAGTTAAAAGTTCTGATATAAAGGAGATGCTGTTTCCGTTAGACAAAATTAATCTATGTAATTCATTGTCATGGGATATTACCAATGCCAAAGTATAAATACGTTCAAAAGGCAATTAGATGACTGCACAGAGGAAAGATTTACCAAAGAGCATTAAAAATTAAATGGATGCAGATGCTAGTTTTGTCTTGAAGTTCTTACATCACAGATTATTGATGCCTAGGAGAATATATTGAGAGACTATTAACACATACTTCTTTCATCTTTGGAGCATGTTATTTAAGCATCTGCTTCTGGACACTGTATTGGTGAATACTGTGTTCATCCAGTATGACTATTCTTGTGTTCATAATGGTTATTTGTAGGCTACATAAAGAGTACCTTGTTTGTTTATGCTAGTTATGGGTGACAGCATGAATCATGGTTGCTTGAGGGCAATGAACGATATAGGAATCTAGGCATAACTTCCTGTGCCGAACAGAAACAAATCCACAGTGCGGCATTGTATCTCTTAGTTATAAATAACTTGACTGTTCTTCCCATTGTAACTGTGTTTTGTGTGTGTTAGCGTGTTGAGTAGAGGGTATGACTTAAGCATTGTATTGTAAGTTTTGGTAATATTCTAGTATTAGTAGTCCTTGATTGCTGCACACTAGGCTAGAGGAATGATTTATTTGCGTTACTTAACTCTTGAACTGTATGTGGCATCTTTAACACATATAAAAGGAAGAAAATAAAACAAGTATTGCCATTTTGCTGTCAACTATCAACTGCACCAAACTATTTCTTACTGCTGCTACTTCAAGTAATTTGCTGTGTAGTTGGATTATATTTGTTAGTTCAATTACTTTTAAAATTCTTGATAAAATAATTTGTTAGTGTGACTATTTGGAAAGGTCAATTAAAATTCTTTAGCCACAGAGAAATCAATTGACATCTGAAAAACTGTTTGAAGACAGCATTAAGTGCCTGATTCACTGACAAAACTGGATACACAGTTGGATTTGGAACTCCATCTTCAGGATCCTCCATCTACAACGAACTTGCGTGGGAAACATGCACTTGTCAGTTATGTATACTGAAGCATGGTGCAAAGCATGTCTCAATGTTTCCTCTTGTGTAATTTCACATCAGTTCCTTACTATTTATTGCTTGCAATTATTTTTTCCATTGTAAAAAAAAAAAACAAAACCCGAACAAAACAAAAAAGAAAATTAGAAATATAAGATGACATGGTAAATCTTTGATACATAGTCAATGTAGTTTGTAGTCTGTTGCTTTAAATAGGCTATTTAATCGAACAGATATCAGTAGCTTCTTTATGTTTTTTCTTTATAGCTAAAATAGCAGAGCTGGGTACAGCTAAAATTAATTTTAAAAGAACACTTTACAATATGTGCACCTCTTTTTCACCTCTTTTACCCTTTGTTAATGGTGAAGAGCAGTAAATCGACTTGAAACTGGGCTGAACAACTGACACTTACAATACTTACACCATGCTTATTGTGTGAGAAACTAACTGTAGCATCATTAATCAAGCTGTCAGGTACAATGTGGAAGTCCTATATTTATTACACAAAGAGGAACTCCACGAAGAAATGGAACCCCTATGATGAATAGACACTGGACACCAATTATTGTGGTGCTATTAATCATTATAACCATAGTTAACACAGACTAGGGAATGTGAATTTAAACTTCCGTGAGGAAGAAATGCGCATATGTTCACATTCATATATATGATTTTGTGAGCTTTATAATCTTAAACATTCATTTGATGAGATGACAACTAGAAGCGAATGTTGCCAAGTTAACTTAGAAACACTTATAATGGAAAGTATGATGGATGAGAAATTTTCTTGCTATGCATGTTCTGGGAACACATGCATCACACTGACTTTCACTGTCTCTCGCTGTCTTCCTTGTGAGCTCTAATGTTATATCTTACAGAGAGATTTCTCGTATTCATTTTTAAGAGGATTCTTTTTTTTTCTGGATTTGGAAAATTTCTCATTGTAAGAATATGAAAAGGATATATGGATATACTTGCAAATGATAAGAATGGTGTGTAATATGTAAAGAATATATTTTTCAACTGATAAAGAAGAGAAGGCTTTGCACATCTATTTAATGAATCTCTAACAAAATGTTTTCCTTGTAAGGTAGATATGATCATGACATACAGTTTTTCACAGAAGTTTACTGAAATTTTCTGTAAATACTTCTGTGGCAGATACTTTTTTGGGGTCTTATGCATACTTCCTTAACTCCTGGAGCTTTCTGTATGAAATCCAAGTGGCTTAAGGAATTTGATGTGAGGAAAAAACCAAACACCCCCACCCCCACCCCCCAAACTCCCAAACCAAACAAAAAACTGTAGAGGCAGTGGATCTCGGAGTACTTTATTGCTGTGTACCACCACTGCAAGGCAGTCTCTATTGTCGAAATGATGTGGAACATGAAAAGCATATGTTCCACCTGAGACTGCAAAAAATTCACAGGCAAATTGACAACATAAACTTTTGAAAGCCATTCTCTTGTGTTAATTCCTCTCTCTGACTAAATCCTCATTAATTTCAGATATTTTAAATATTAAACAAATATGCTTATTTGGATGACCAGTGACATAAACTAAATAGTGCGATTTAAACTCTCTTCAGTTCATCTGCTTCATCTTTCTCTAGCATTTTCATAGATAACTCTCTGAGCTGTGGCAGAAATCTGGAGTCCGATGTTACCCTGATATGTACAGAACTGTACTCTTCCATTTTCTCCTTTTGACAGGATTTGAGTAGAAACCCTGTCTGCTGCTTTGCTTGTGCTTTTCAAATTATCACTTGAAATCCTGAAAACTCTAGGATTCTTGTCCTTTTATTCAGGCTGGTGAAAGCAAATGTTGCCATCTGAATGTTTCACTGCAGAGAGGAAATGAATCGCACAAGGCCACTTTCTTAACAATCAACCACGGAACATTCGGTCAGAGCTGAGCAAAGCCCCAGTGAGAATTAATTGCTAAAATTATATAATTACAGCGGCACTGAATGAGACTAGAACACAGCATCTGTTCCAGCCTCAACTGCATTTATTCTTGCTTTTGGGGGAAAAGTGCAAACTAGGATATATTCTTTTCTGTGCCATTTTATGAATTGCTAAATAAAATAGTGGTTTATTTAACAGGATAGTCTCAAGTGAAATAGATATTTTAAAAACACCATATGGTGATAGTGTTACCAAAGGAAGAGAAGAATTATCACTTAAATCCTGAAGGGTTTTTAGGTTTGGTTTTCTTTTTCTTGTGTTGCAATAAGCTATCTGAAGATTGAGATTACTCTTATGTAATCATCATAAAAGCAAGCAGTGACTTAAAAATGAAAGTTCCCTGCATCCTAAGTCCAAACAAATTAATATTGTTTTTATGCATGCATGAGAAACAGGAAGTTTACCTCTAAATAGCAAGTGAAATAGAGTGGAGTAGAATGCTTTTGAACCTACAAAGAGGGTATGAAGAAACTACTAATACTACCAATAGCAAAACTCTAATTTTCTCAGTTGCTGCATTTTCATAATCTAAAATTGGATTATTTTCATGTGATAAAAGTGCATGAAAGGCAGTTTATAGTTATAACATAAACATTGGTAGGCTGAGCCCTCTCTTCTGGGATGTAAATGCCAAACTGAAGATATTGATGTGCTCTGCTCATCAGTTACCTAATGGCTTTGCTTGTCTGGAACCAAGTTGGGGCAGAATTGGCACTCTCTGAAAACTGCCATGGATCACATACTCAGGAGGGAAAGATTTACTGTTTTTGAAAAAGCAGCAAGAGGAATTGAAGCTTCAAAATACACCGTGAGAAAGGCAAAAGCCACATTTGAGTTCCTTGCTTGTGTGACCAGTCTTGCTGTTCTACCCATTGGATCTATTTCTAGGCTGTCAAACAAGCAATAAGGAAATATGTCCGTCTTGCCTAATAGTACCAGTCTTAAGCAATCAAAAATTGAGACAGTCCCCTTAAAACAAGAGATGGGCTCGAGTACTAGAGATAGAACCAGTACATGACATGTACTTGTTCTACTAGTTATTAACCTTGAGGTTGACCAATTTTCAGGATTTACTCTAAAATTATGAAATTGGTATATATGCTTTTCAATTAGAACTCAATTTATGTGCAATAACTTCTTTTTCCCCAGAAAATGAGGCTTTAAAAAGGCATCAAACAGCTTGAGATTTGCAATGATGAATAAGAAAATTTGGCAGACACTGTTCTGCTATGGAAACTCTAGGAGCTCAGTGTTATAACACAGAATTTATTAAAGCTAATTTACTGTCAAACATTTCAGAAGACTTAGCTACATCAAACTTATAATGAATATAGGAATTATGTTCCAAACTAAAATGTATCTGTCTGTGTATTTCAAACATTAATTCATAAATTGTGTTCCTTGAAATCCTGTCCTCTTTAAGATACCTAGTAGCATGTTGCTACTGAATCCTTGTCACTCCCCTTGTTATGTTAACTTCACTAGTTTTGAGCATGTTTTTTGCACCTATTAGATTTGTTAATACACTCTGATTTAAATGTTGTCTTTCCTAAGACAGCCAGGCAGAATGTGCGAGGCTCTCGTTTAATGCAAAATATCAACTAAGAACTGCAGCATCAGTTCCGTAATTTCATTTACTGCTCTGTCTTGCTAAGAAGGCAGGTTTTTTTATATTTCACACATATAATAAGCATTGACAATATTTGTCAAAAACTTGTTATTAAATGGGACAAAGATAAAATTGGATTTCATAATAAAAAGAGCACTCAAACAATCTCATTTAGAATGTATAGTCTTTTTTGCAGTGACAATCTGCAGAGCTGTTTGAATAGTGATGAGTTCTGGTTATATGAACAAGGTATTTTACTGACTCAATTGTTAATGTGCTTAATTTTCAGCAGCCTTTGCAGATGCATGGAGGCATATTGTGGGTTATAGCTGTGATCTTATGCATTTGTGGTAGTTGCTAAAATTACATTTTAACATACTTTCTTGTTCCAAAACTCATTTTATATTCAACGTTAACGTCTCTCTTCACACTAAGTTGTGTAAGACCACATTTACTTATGACCTGCCGTTGTTATATAATGGTTAACACAATTTAAACTGAAGTCAGAAAACAATAATTAAGACAATAAACAATAAACAATAGGTTTAATATAGTAATAATATTTCTACAAATTTCCCTCCCCTCATGTCCTAACATGTATACCTGAATATGTGTGTGTAGTTTGCATGTGAGGGGTAAAATGAGAGGCTATCAGTCCATTAGTTACGAGTATTTACTTACTGACTATAGTTTACTTCATGTTTTAAAAACTCAGTGTGTTCATTATGGGGCAAAAGACCGCATGGTCTCCCTATTTTCTTTCTACTCCTGTCTGACTCTTACTGTTTGTATTGCAAGATCATAATCTAAGACAGAACTTAGTGGGTAGCTCACAGAGAACTGATAAAAGGTGAGGATAAATATGTGATAGACTTGAGATTAAACCTTTAGGGCTTTTCCATTTTCTTCAAAGTGTTTTGTATGTATCTATGTGTGTAATTTGTCACATACATATTCCATGAAAGTTCTTCAGCTCACGCTTCAGTCCAGTAGTATAGTGCTTTGCAGTTCTGGATTAATAAAATGAAATACACTCACTGCTTTCCAGCTGTAATTATTTACAGTGGAGTACTCAAATGACTCTGATATTTGGCAGATAGAGAACATTTTTTTTGTCTCGATTCTGATATTAATATTTGTTTTAAGGTGGCTGAAGACAGATTGGCAAATGTGGCTGGGTGCCCAGGATATACAGAAGACAATAAAGGGGTTAGTTATGGTGCTGCAGGAGAACTTAGTTTAGAAAAAGGAAGTCCAGAGACGTAATAAATATTGTTTGACCTTTGAATGTCACTTCAGTTTTCAAGATGCATGGTTCTTGCTGAAGGGGGTTAAACAGCTGTGAACCACACTTTGGCAATGTGTGGCATGTGTGTGATGCTGAAAAGCAGCAGTGCAATCAATGTCTTGGAGAGTTATGATGATTAAACAAAAAGTGAAGTTTTTTCAGTCTTCAGGACATACATAGTCTTACAACTCATAGATTTTAGGATGCTATTTTTTTATTTCAAATGTTTTCTGTTGCTCTTGCCTTATGTTTGTAACTGTTCTCAGCTTTTGATGACTATTGTTAGTTTTGTATATTTTGAATCTATTGTTTTTGTTGCACTGTACTTTTTATTATAAATGAGTATTTAAGCATAAAGGCTTTCAGAATAGTAAAATAGGCATATTTTAAGAAAATTACATGGTGCTATGTGAGTTCAATCCAAAGTCTGCATTAGAGTTGCAATTATTTTAAAAATAAATTTTTTTTCCTAAAAATTAAATTCTGAGAAACCAGTATTTTCCCTAAAAAGGAAAAGCAGTCTTTAAAATATGATGAGGAATCTTGGGTTTGAGTTTAGTTTTTTATGGTATAGATGTACTTGTATTTTATAATAGCTGTATGGTTTAGTCCTGATATGGACCATATTATTATAGGTAAGTTGAGGGAGCACTCCTGCTTTTCTTTGTTTTGGATTGTCTTTTAAGATAAATTTTCACTGTACAGTAACTTCCATATAAGTATTGGTGACGACCCTGACAGAGACAGTTTCAGGAGCATGGTCCTATCTAAGAGAAGATGAAAATAGATTTGACAAATAGGTAGCAAGTATCTGGTATCTGGAGGAAGCAGCTGCTGTGTGTGGATTAGCTGTTATTTGATGGTTTATATACTCTGGAGGAAAAAAATCCTGAACTTTTTGAAGTCTGTGGTTCTAAATCTTCTACTGATCTGCCTGCCCTCATAAGGATTTGAAGGCGGATCAGAGCTCCAAGTCTTTATGCTTCTCCATGCAGGCATGTTGAGGATTGTCTTAGATTTTCTCTGTTTCTGTGAGCCTGACAGTACAAAGGATATTTTAGAGGTGTCTGAGAGTGTAGCATGAATAGGTGTGCTCTTTGTGTGACACGGGATAAAGATTGGTTGTAATACAATGATAAGAATCTAAAAACAATCTGTAATTATAAAACTGTAAAATGATAAAACTATAAAATGAGTTGCCTACCACGCATCTGTTGTCTAAAATTATTTAAAGACAATGATAAGGATGAAAACTGACTATACAAGTGGATTTCTTGCCTGACTTATTTTACGTTTTTGTCCACCAAAATGGTGCTATTGATGATCAGTCTCACATTCTACTGTTTCTGGCTTTCAGAAGTTTCAGCACCCATTTATTTACTAGCTCTGCCTTCCTGACAGAATGCCATGGTGGTGGAAAGTCTATTAGTGAAAGGACCCTCTAATCACTAATTCCTTTATGGTCTGTTTAGACATCAGAATAGTTGGCCTTTGTCTTTCAGTTTGAGAATATGGCAATAGCTCAGAGATAGCAGCAGTCTTCAGCATGAAGTTTTCACAGACATGCTTATTTAGTGCCTGACATTTATCCCGATGGTATAATTTTCTGTTATTAGGTTCCTGCTATGTTTTTCCTTTTCTTCATTGATTATGAAACAAGGTTTTATCTGGACTTGACAAATAGACAGCAGGCATTTCTACTGTGAAAGTGATTCCTTTTTTGGATCAGGAGGCTGAAGCTGGAGATGGGTCTTGGTTTGACTCTATAAAATGCCACGATGAACAAATGTCATCTGTATTCTATTTTACATATAGTTACTTATGTGTTTGCAGTTTTATAGTAGCTTCAGATAAAAAATATGTATTACAGGAAGTATTTTCTGCACTGTTAATATTTAGTAGTTGAACTCCATATGGAGCTTCTCAATCAGCATTGATAATTAAAGGGAAATTAAACAAGTAAGGGTTAAGAAACTGCTTGCTACTAACTGGGATTTTTGTGCTGGTTGAGATTCATGACTGAAAGATATTTTGATGGAAGCCTTGTTATGGCATTATGTGTGATTAAATTATATAGCGTCATCCAAACTGTATTGCCTTTGACTATATCTCTGTAAATTACCTTCATGCTTTTTGCTCTTTGAGTCTTTGGAGCACTTATATGTGTATTTATATATTTGTGTTTGCTCGCAAGGACCCCTCTTTCACAATGAGTGTGCATCTCTCCCCACATAGTATTTAATGCAGGTGTGATTCCAGACAAGATGCAGAAAGTTCATCTAATTTGCTCTATATATTCTACTGCTGAAGATACTTATTTCCATTTTTAAAATAACCTTCTGTGATTTCTTTATGGAGACCTAAAGATTTCAGTAAGCAAGTGTAATTAGAATTTCTTTCCAATTAAAACAATGTTTTTCCTGTCAGTGGGAGGCTTCATTCAACATGTGTCTATTTGGTGGTTATTAGTTGAATTCAGTTCTTATTGACCTGGTATCTTAGGCCACTGGAGACACTGGCTTTGGTCCTACAAAACTTTACTACCTTGATATCAAAAAGGCAATTTACGACGTTAATATTGAGCAGCAGAAAAAAATAAGGATAGAAATTGTAAGGATAACTAGCAGGCTATCTTTTTTCATGCATCCTTTTTGTAATTTGAGCAGGCTGTGTAATGAAGGCCTTCTCCATGCTGCTGAGCTGTCACTGAGACTTTGCCTTCTCTTGAGTTGGCGGTATGTTTTCAGTAGGTGGTGAGCCAAGCAATACTCCGGCGCTCTATTCCTTGCAGTCTAAGTCATGTTAGCATGACCTGTTTCCACCTCAGCTTTGAAGAAACTGACAAGCAGTTAGAAACCACAGGTATTCCACTTTTTCCTGGTCTCTCAATATACGTATTAATATAAAAGAAAAAGTTACTCTGCCAATTTGTACTGGCTTTTAAAACTAATTTCAGTGGGCTAGTAAAGTACAATAATGTGAAAGAAACAACAAAGTTCTTGAAATATTTCTACATTTTCTACCTTCTGGAATGCCTTTTGTGTAATTGATGATCATATGCTGGTTCATTTCATAGGAGATATGTAAAGTGCTACTATTCAGAAAATGAGTCTCAACAAAAGAGGCATACAAGAATATATGCTGTAATTAAAGTGAGACATTCTAACTACTTCTTACAACTAAAACCTTTCTTTAAGTGACAAAACAAGCCTAAGAGATGAGTGGACAAATACGTGGCTATGGCGTGTATTGGTGTTTATTATACATGCATAAGGAATAAAGGTAATCTAAACAAATTAACATAAAAGTGCTTGAAAAATACAGAAAATCCTCCTGAATGTACTCCATGGCATGCTTAATCTAGGCTTCTTGGAGATATGAAGGATAGCACTTGTTAAGGTGTGCGAAATTTCATTAGGTCACTTAATTTAGCTGCCTAGCGTCCCTGATCTATGTGAGAAAGTATGCTCTTGATTTCACTTGAGTGGCTAATATAAAACTTTATACTTAAGTACGTATTTTCCAGAATGTGAGAATTATATTGCAAAGTCCTGGGCACGTACAACACTAAAAATCATAGGAAGAGGTGAAGCGCAGAGAGTTTTGGAAGATTTTGCTTACATTATTTTGAAAAACAGGAAATAATTGAAAAGGAAGAGGAAAACCTTAAAACCTGGTTTTGGTTGTGTGTATGCTACCATTTTTTAGGAACTGCCAATGTAGAAGGAAGGAGCTGGGACAGTGATGCTTTCAGCAAGCGAACGAACAAAGCCCCCTGAGTCTGGGCGGCACTAGAACTCACGTTTCTGTTGTGCCAAGGTAGCTGCAGTGGTTTTAGTGTAATGGTGGGTGATTTCTTGAAAATGCTAGCAAAGACAAGGCTTTTGAGATGTTAATCTGGTCTTATGCAAATTAACCTGTCAGTGGCACAGTGAATGTGGAAGACCCAACTCTTTTCCTTGAGTGTTCCTATGGTTTCTGAGGTATGCTTTGTCAATTTGGAAGTTATGAATATTTATGGTATACAAAAAAACCTCATCTGTGTTGCAGTTTCTATAATTTTTATTTAATTTTACATTAAAAGATGTCATTTCTATCCATTGCGTAGGTAAATGGCTTCATCAGCAATCATTTTATGCATGCAAGAGCTGGCCTGATTTACAGAATGCTAAACACAGATGGGTTTGTTCCTAATGTTCTCTAGTAGTTACTGTAGGAAATAGTGCACAGTATATGCCTAATACATTATTTACTGAAGATAAATGCCAGACATGATTATGGTAAATTAGACCTTTTGAATTATTTATGAGAGTCAGTGCTAAATGTTTTTTCTCCTCCTTGTGTTACTATAAAAGCTGTTATATAATTGTTGGTAAACACTTTTTTTGTTAATTATTCAAGATACAGGAAATAAAATGTTTGGTTAAGTGAATCTGTTATTCACTTAGAGCATCTTTTTTTTTTTTAAAGTGTATTTTAACATTTATCTCTGCTTTCTGAGGTAAAAAATTAGCGCATTATTAGATAACATTCCTCGTAGTCCTGTTACCACCTAGACGGAGAACCTGAAGAGCAGTGTGCTCTATGGAAAAACCTAAACCCTTTTTTTTAAGCCATCACACTTCACTGTCTTTCTAATATTTCCATAATACATAAGTGGAAATATTTTCCGTGTATGCATGGCTATTCTTCATTGAGTGGGTTTGTGGCTAAAGTTTCGTACTTTAGCTTGTGCCCTGACTTGCGCAATGATTGCCCTCATTTCCATTGAAATATTTGCGTTTTTGAGGAAAACAGGTCTGTGCAGTACTGGCGCATAGTATTTTCTATGCTGCAGTCTCTAGTTGCTTCACTGGTTTCCAGTAAAATACCAAATAAAAATTCCAATCCTGAATTAAGTATTCTATACAAGGTATTCCTCCTCCAGCCATTTTAACATTTGTGGATTTTTTTTTTCTTTTTCTAATTATATTTTGAAATTGAAATTCTAAGATGCTACCATTCCCAAAGGCCAAATGAACATAATCTATTTGACGGCAGACTGGCTTTTGGCAGGAAGGAACATGCTGACAATGTGGGCATATACATCTTTTGTCAGTTTTTATTTAGCATGCAAAACATATTTCCCATGCTGTGAGAGTACTTCTGCACCAGTTTCAAAGCTATCCTAGCAATTATGTGTTAAAGTCTCATTCTGCATTTTTCATGGAGAGCATGCCCACTTATTTATTCAAACTGAAACATCTTTAAAGCTCAACATAATAATTCATATTCATTTTGATACGTTTTTCCATATTACCTTTTTCACTCAGTTGGGATAGCAAAGCTCACTTGTTTATAGTTGTTTGGGCATCACACCTGAATCTGCTGTAAAACATTGCAGTGCTGAGATGAGGAGATCCCATGTGGCTTTGGGAGAATTAATTCCAGGAAAATCCTCTCCATACTTAGTTGAACAAAGTATTGTAAAGCACACAAAAAGAGGTATGAATAGAGAAATGCTGTAAGCATATTCAAGACTATTCTGTAATATTCACTCAGTTCACATTCACCAT
The DNA here is from genome assembly GCF_000737465.1 of Haliaeetus leucocephalus. Classification (NCBI taxonomy): domain Eukaryota; kingdom Metazoa; phylum Chordata; class Aves; order Accipitriformes; family Accipitridae; genus Haliaeetus; species Haliaeetus leucocephalus. The sequence continues at coordinate 16,118,823 of NW_010972438.1, read as the reverse complement.
GTTTCTGAGTGATGTCTGGAAGAAAAAAAAAGTGATTTGGTGGAAGGTGGAAAAAGTTTGGTTGGGAAATTTTAGGGATAATACATTTCTGCCATCAGACACTTATAATCAGTCTTTCTTACCAAATTAAGAATCAGACAACTTTGTTATCAGCTAGGCTATTTTGGAAAGCTGTTACTGTTTCTTCTTTCTTTCAGTTGATTAACTTTCTCTTCCCCACTTCTCTTTCTTGGATTCAGCAAGAAAAAGCAAGTGTTTGAAAACCCTTTTGTGTATCCTTTTCCTGACAAGTATTTTTGGAAGTGTTTCATTTTCGCCTATTTATAAAGCATTATGAAGAACTGATGTTTCTTCTGGAAAGTGGTTTTTTTTTTTGTTTGGTTGTTTTTTGTTCTGTAAAAGGAGACTATACAATTCAGGTCCAGATCTAAGCTATATATTCAGGAAAGCTTTTGTAAGTAATATTAATATATGCATTTTATTCAATTAAAGGTGTAGAGGGCTAAATGCTTAGCACTTAAATCTGTGAGGAAAAATGGAAAAGAGCAGCTTTAATTTACATGAATTCAATTTTTACATAAATTTCTACATAGGTCCAAAGTCTGGGGTTTTTTTACCCTTTAAACTGACAAGTTAAATGAAGCAGCCATAGTATGGTTTGGTGTGTAATCGTCTAATTCCTGGATGCACGCTTGTTCAGACAGTGGTGTTCTCTACGTATAAGTCAAGAGGAGTTGGATACATACTGAGCAATGATTTATGTTTCTCCTCTACCCGTTACTAAAAGAACAAGAGAAGAACAGATAATGATTTGTCCATGCATATTCACATCACTTGACCTATTCAAATTTTTTCATTCCATGTGATCTTTTCATAAATGCAGGAACTTGGTTGGCTTGAATTTCAGATGTGATTAAAAAGAATAGTTATGAAACCTGAACTAATATACAATAGAGAACAAAATACCTTCTAGGCTATAGAAAGCATTTGATATTGATCCTGAAAAGCAGATTCAGCCAGCCAGGGTTAAAAGTTGGTGCTAGTGAGATGGTAATTAGTGTTAGTATGAAAATGAATATGCTGTAATGGATAGTATGCTGGATTTCAGTTTCAAATGGTGTGATGGCCTATTTATCATCACTTATACTACTTGTTTAGGTATCAAAGTATAAAGATTTTGTGCCAGTCATTAGTTTTTACAGCACTGTATTTAAGCCCATTTTTGGAGCCCGATTACAGAGGAAAGAAGTGGATCAGTGCTTTAGAGCACACTAGTTATCTTTTTCTTAACTAGTCCATCATTCTATTCATGCAATTTATTAAGTTCTTTTTTCAAAGTACATGTAATTTGGGGTGGGGAGGAGTAGTGAAGTAGGTGTCAGCTTCATAAATTTTCAGTGATGACCTTTGAAGTAGGTGTATTAAAATGTTGCTATAGTATAAAAAATGGTGTAGAATACCATTGCCCCAACTTTCTCTGAATTTTATGTCAGGTGTGCTTAATTTACTGGGAAAAATCAAAACAGGGGGTGAGGGTGTTTACTTTTCTCCATTTGTGGCCTTTCTTTCTCCTTTGGAAATACTAACAATCCAGTAAGATGGTTTTTTGCATCCTGATCAGTAAAAGTCACCGTGGTTATAACTTCATTAATAGTTTCATAAAGCTATGAATTCAAACTATTTCTAGATCTTCACTCTGCAGTTAGCTGCATGAAAAAGCAAGAAAAAAAAAAAGTTGTAAATGAAATGTTCTGAGCGTAAGTCAGTTTTGTATCCATGCTCTATTTTAAGGGAATTAATTAGGGGAATTAGTTTCACCCTTTGCTTATTAGGATTTGTATTTTGCCAAGAAAATGATTTTAGAAAGTGTCCCTATTTATTCTGTTTAAATTTTGATCCTGTGAAGAAAAGGTACGTGTAACTTCTAGTCTTGACTTTTGAAAATTTTTTTCCCCTTTGAGTTCTATCAAATAGAATTAAATATGGCCCCTCTGTTTTCTCCTAATCCAGTGGCAGCCTGTAGTTTTCTGATAAACAATTAGTGTAATGATTTATCTCGAGGGAAAACTAAAATGTTTAGAAGGTACCTTATCTGGAAAATTATTTTAAAACTAACTGGTGAAGTAATGGACCCCAGGGGGCATGGTGATTCAAAACAGCACCAAATAATAATTACAGTAAGGTTTGTAAACGAAACAACTATCAATATTTACAGGTTCAGACAAATGGTGATTTATTGTGCATGGTTAATTTGTGCTTTAACAGAAGTCCAGTTGCAAAGACAAAAAGTAACTGCATGTGGTGTTTGTTTGAAACGGGACAAATGAGGTTTTTGTGGCAGAAAATAACTGAAATGTCTGCAAGAGGTGTGATATGTTCAGTCTCTTGCTTTTCTGTTAAAAAACCCAAACCCACCACACACTAGTAAACAAAAAGTAAAACAACAAAAGTAAACAAAAGCCAACCAATCAGCTAAGAAAACAAGAACCCCAAAACACCAAAACCCAGGAACTGCATGTAGTGAGATACTGAGGATCACTTATGAGATGCTGATTACTTTCACCTTGCATTTACTTTAACAAGGTGTTGAAGGCACCCAGCATGATGTGTGGTTGCATATTAATGGCTAGCAATGAAAATACAAATATTTTAAATGAAAAAAAAAATCATCATTGCTTAGCGGTACACTATTCACTTGTTATTAACACTTATGCTTACCACAAAGGGTTAACTTCTCTCTACACTCCCCGCCCCCCCCCCCCCCCCCCAAGAGTACATCAATAATGCATTTAAAATGCCTTACTGGTAATTTTATCATTGGTAGCAGTTTACTGTGCTTTAATGGAAGTGTTGATAAGAGTCTGTTTGGAGACGATAACAGCCTTTTTCCTTTTCTGTTCCCGTGGCCATAATCACAGATGCGTTTGTTTACTCGCATTGCTCAAGGAATCTTAGCTGAATTAAGGAGATGGCTGTGACGTGCTCCTGCAGCCGAGGAGCAGGTCTTACCCACATCCTGAATGTAGCTGCAATTTAACTAATACCCTTATTCCTTATGTCTTGGTGACTGTAGGAAATAAGTTCTCCGTTTTCCTCAAATCCCAGGCAAAAAATGGCTTTAGAAGCATCCTGTTGTAACAGTGTTAGAACAGAAATGATTAGGAGATGAATGGGGCTAGGTATTTAACTTTCAAAAAAACCTTTTCCATGGGTGTTTTGCCTATAGAGCAATATAAAACTAGTATTATGAAAGAAGCTACATTGTTCTGCTATGTATTTAATTTCTTCCTAACGTTGTGATTTCCATCCTTGGTAGGAGACTGGCTCGGACAGATACCCTACAGCGTCACCAAAATGCCAAGTATCTTTCTGCTGTCTCCGGGTGTGGGTTGTCACTGGCCGCTGTAAAGGAGGCATGGGGAGGAAGGGCAGGCAGCAGTGGCTCTTTGTTTCCCTGGTGCTCCATTCATCGTTTCCAAAGCAAGGAATGAGCTCCCTACTTCGCTTGAAGTCCATGCGGCTAAACCCTTTCTTTGGTGGATGGGATCCTTCCTTGGGAAACAAATGACCTGCTTCTGCCTTTGCTGTATTTAGTAGAAAAGGAGGAGTAAGCAGGAGATGAGTTTAGACACCTAGCTCTGCTTCTGAATACTGGCTGGACACTTGCTTCCGCTAACTGTTGCGGGGAAAAAAGTTGTTCTGAAGTTTTTTGCTTATGACTTTGAGTCCTTAATGTGTTGACTTTTTAAACAAGCGCTACTGCTTAGCTGACACTGTTAAACTCTGACAACTACTGAATTTTCCAGATCTATCTGATATTAATGTAGTATTATTCAAGCGAAAGTTTGTAACTAGCATCAAGTAGCATAACCTCACTCTCTCTGCCAAAGTCATCTTCACTGGTTTCTATGCAGGTGACCAAAGCTCAGATACTGAGTAGCTTTTTATAAAGGCAAGTATCTATTCCTCATGTGGTTTGAATGCTGATACTGCACATAAAGTTGCTCCTACCACATTGGGTGATGAAAGTCTTTGATTTCAGTAGTTTCATTATGAAGAGGAACGCATGTCCGTTCTTCTGCATGTTATATAGAGTGATGAAACATGTTGAGCAACAATTCCAGTACTGTTACAAAAATAGGAAACTTAAAATCTTTACATAATTTTCAATCCTTTTCTAACTTGGATCTTTCCAATTAGTTGGTGGATTTTAATTTGAAACTTTATTATAGTGGAAAGTGACCAACAATATTTTGTAATTGCTTTTGGCAATTATGTATTAGAATAATTCCAATATTTTACATTTTTTAAATATAGGTTTTCAAGATTGGGGTCTATTTTTCCTGTTATATGCCATTGTGATTGTAGTGAAGTTTTGAAAGAATACAGACAAATAACTGAGTAAATTGAAAACATAACAGACTTCTGCTTTTTCCCACAGAATGCAGACTAGAATCTGCTTTTTCAAAATTATTTTTATTTCTTCATTGGAGTAGATGTATAGATAATAGAGAAATTCTAAGGGAGTTAAATAATTGCAGTCATAGTCATTGGAATATTACCATTAAATTGACAGGTGAAGGACTATTCCTAATGACTATGAGAGTTGCTTGCATGTGGTCCTAGATTAAACTGAGATTGCTAAATATTTATTGCCCCCCTGCCCTTAGCTTTTCTTAGAAATTGTAGCTCCTGAAAGATGGTAGAGAGGAAGTGGATTAACACCTAATATCCTCTGTGCAACTTGATGATTTACAGCCTATTAAAATCCTGAGCTGTAAATTTTGGTGTTGAAGAGTATTTAAATGTCTCATCCAGCATCCCTTTAGTGGAACTGAGTGGACAGCTGGAAGCAAAAATCACTTCAGCCCTCTCTTTAAAGTTTTGTTTGCAGTGACAATCTAAGGGAATGTTGTGTTTGGATGATAGCATGGAGGCAACGTCTGTTTAAGGTTGGTATCTTGCAGAAACCTGAGAACCCAGCAGAGCTGAGGGTAGCCTGGCTTTAACTGTACTAAGTCAGTGTTTCATGACTGTCATGTTTTAGCTGCTTTCAGTGTATTTTGTAGCATGACAAAGCTTGCCTTTGGCTATTTTTAAGGCCTGAATTGTTTTTTGCTATATCAGAATATAAACTGTATGTTAATGAAATAATTGCATATATCTTGATTAACTACATTTAGTGTGTCTAGAATTCTAGTGTAAGCAAATCTTTAGATGTATTCTGAATCATTCCTGCCTTAAGCGAGAGGAAAATTGGGTCTGCTGTGTATAAAATTCAGTTCCACAAACAGTCATGGAAATGCACAATTTTCTGAATGCAAATAGTCCCATTGGCCCCAGCAGAAACATTTAAAGGGTTAGTGACTAAACTGATTAAGAGCTGACTGAGGTAACTGTAAGACTACAGTCACCATAAAGCTCTGTGTTTGGTCCCAGAAAACTAGTGACAAGCATTGTCAGTCATGATTGCCTCTTGTAAAGGCATCATATTCTGTGAATCCTAACAAATTACAATACAAAACAAGTCCTGAAATAACCTAAACCCCCAAATCTAAGATCTAATAATCATACTATAGGCATAGGGCTCACTCTGAAAAGACACATCAAATGCTCTGTAGTTCAATTTACATGAGAATATATGTGGAAAACGTGCAGGTGCTATCATGAGGAGTAGCAACATAAAATGCAAGAGGCAAGATCTTTCCTACTGTGTCTTGAATTGATTTCAACAAAATGAACCTATTACAGAATTGCCTTTTGTCTTTATTAAATATGCATTGTATTTCCTGTGTAAATACAGAAATGCAAAAAGTAGAAAAAGAAAAAACAGTTTATAAACTGGATCTTGTTAGAAAGATGCATCTCAGCCTTCCTAGCTTTCCCCAGGGTGCTCGGCTTTTAGTAACTGATCAGTGGCCCCTGTGTGAAATTTGCTCTACCTGACGTTACAGTATAATGTCAGACAGAACCCAGTCCCCATGCCTGTGCCAGTAGGTAGTTCTGTATCTTTAACATTAGACAACTCTTTGATGTGTGATTGTGGAACAGTTTGAAACCTGCAGAAAGAAGCTGCTGGTGATAAAACATTAACTGCATGGGGGCTTGTAAGACAGTAGGATGGATGAGAAATGCTATAAAGTCCATGTAAAATATATGTTCAAATTGAAACACAACTCTCTAATATTTTTTTAAACTTTATTTTTTTTCTAAAATATTATCAATGTAATGGAATGGTAACATCTGAAGAATTTTTAAATTATGCTCGATATTTTTAGCAATGTGCAGTGTTTCCCTTAATCCGTTTTAATAGGATTTACAATCCTTTTTTTGATCAGAAGCTTCAAGCCTTTCTGAATCTTCACTAAAGCTACAGTTGTAGTAAAGCCAAAAAGGGTTGTATGAATTTGGCTTGCAGTCTCTCGATACAATTTATGTACATTCCTACCAAGGGAAATATCCCAACACAATGCTTCTAGCATGGATCACTCTTTTTGTAAATAAGTGGTCTTTTGTAATTATTTATAGTTAACTAATTTTCTGTATATTTATGTCTTATTTTGTTAGAGAGTTTTTTTTGTTTAAGATAACATTTTTGAGACTCATCAGTATATTAAAATTCATTTCCAGGGCTAAAATGTCAAAACTGGATCCTGTTCAGAGCATTTTACATTAAGTCTCACACATAATGAAGCGGTGCCTTGCGGTAGGGTATGCTGCTTTTGCCAAATAATTTCTTTAACGATTAGCTTGATTTTAATCTTCATAATCAGGTGTGAGCACACAGTCCTCTTTCAACCAGGCTGACTGGACTGCATCCAGGCTCCTCCCATCAGTGAAATCAGATGCAACTGGAGCAATTTAGAAATAAGACATAGATGCACCTGTCCTGATGATCAGGTTTGATCACAGTACATAAACTTTCAATAGCAATATAGATGTATTAGCAAAAATGTGCTCTCAAGATGATGTAAAAGTACCTTAACCACCCAGTTATATAACTTGTCCTCAATGCATTCCTTTTTACAAAGTTTGCTTGGGGTAGAAAAAAAGGTTTTAAAAATTTTCTTAAAAGAGATATTAGAAAAATTTGACCAGAATCAGATTGAAAAGCTTCCTCTTACAATTATGAAGAGAAATCAGATAATTAATCCATGGAAAGTCTAGAGGTCATAAAATTAGTATTGTGTGAAATTTCACACCTTTTGACCACATGAATCCTGCCCTTTCTTTTTTCAGGTAGATTTTGAAAGTTACTTTAAAACTATAAAATCACTTGTAGGTTCCTTCCGTATAATAACCCCGAGACATCCTACAAAGCATGGAAGCAATGCCAATTGATACAGAGTGCAATGGGCAGGAAAAATAGTCTATCAAATGCTCTGCTTCTCTGAATAGGGAGGGGGAAAAAAATCCTTCTGGAATCTTGGATCAGTACTCTGCAGATGCTTGGTGAGAAAATGAGCCTTGCATCCTTCTAAGGAACCCACAGATCCCAGTTAATGTTTGAGTCAGGCCTGGTGTGGTGTGAATGCCCTGACAATGTCTAGTTTTCCAGTCTAAATGTTTATATCCTATCAAATGGTGTTAGCAACATCTCGCCTATTTCAAGTTGCTGTGGTTACAGTGAGCATGGTTCATTTTGTAAGCCTATCCGTTGTGATAGGTCTCACTGAGATGATTTAGGCTAATAGTAAGGAGCAGTTGGAAGCAAGACGCTGAAGCACATGATCCCTGGACTCCAGACTGAAATTGTGGGTGGAGAGCTTCACTGGCTGATGTTTTTGAGGAGAATGTTTGTGATGTTGGCATGTTAGAGGACGAGAGGAGAGACGGCATGTTCTGAAAGAAAGCTTGGAAGATAGATTCTGGTCCTTGGAGAAGGTATCGAAAAGTGGTCAGCAAGGATAATGATTTCTGTTGGTTGACTCTGTGTTCAAAGAAAGGATTTTGCGCCACCTTTGCTCACAAAGAGGATTGTGTCTAAGATACCTGACTTCACCTGATTTTCTGATGTGGGAAAAATAAGCATTCTTTTCCTGAAATGTTGGGAGGGTGTCTTTTGCCCTTCATCCATATAGGACACCCTTGGGCTAAATGTTAAGTGCTGTAGAGCTTTGTGCAGGGGATGCTGGAGTTATGTTTAGAATCTTGAATAATGTTCTCTTTGTATGCTTATTCCTCCTTATCCCTTTAAATATTTTTACCCTGTTCTATCTGAGATAAATACAAAGCGTGCTGCAACCAAGCTTTCATTATTAGCTGATTAAAATCTTAGGTTTTTATTGGGAAGTCTATCAAAGTTGCTCATTGATAACTTAAGAATGGCAAAACTGGAGAATTTTATTATGACTATCTGCTTCCTCTGAAGTGCCCTAACTAGCAGAGACGGAGGCTTTGGAACAGCAGTAGTGCAAGAAAAGGATATGGTAATTACCATGGTGGTGATTTTTTAAAACTACTTTCTGCTATTATTATCTGCATATCCTTGGGCCCAAAAAGCGCTGAGATGAATGTCATTAAATACAGTGTATTCCCAGCTGTGCCAAGCACAATATTCTAGAAATTCTTTCTGTGCATTTGGAAAAGTGTTTCAACTGATTTTGGATCTATTTACAGAAAGGATGAACCAGAGGAGTGAGTGGGGAATATACTTTGGAAAAAGAGATTGTAAACTGAGATGAACACGTATTTTCCCAAGAATTTTGTAATAAATGCAAGGTTATTGCAATAATTCAGATAGAAAAGGTTTTAGTGTCTAATCTGAGATAGGGCTCTAGTCTACCCCCTCACCTTATTTATCCCTTTTAGGGGAAAAGTAAATAGGTTACTGCTGGGAGAGGTTTTTTGGAATCCGAAATCTGTCAAGCGGATTCTTGTTTTGCAGGTCACTGCAGTAACTTAGAAATTCACTGTAGCCTCTGCCGTATTCACTAATGACCTCTTTTCACAAGAACACTCTGTATGTTAGATATTTTCTTAGTTTAAGCTGCGAGTTCCATGGTTGCCAAGATTCTGGTACAAATGAATTTTATTGCATATTTAGATAATTTCGGTCACAGTATATTGTGAGGGTGCTTTAAAATGTCCTCCTAACTGACTGTAGGAGAGACTACAAATGTGTGGCTTCATTAAGCATGTGTTAATTGAGAATACTCTGTGTGAGAGAATAACCCGGCATCGTAGTGTCTCAATAGACTTCTCTCTTGGCAAAGGAAGGAGTTCTAGATTATCACTGTACTGAAATTTCTAGTTTTTACATTTATAGTAATGTATAAAAATTACTTTTTAATGTTCAATTTATCCACTGTAGAATTCTATAATCGAATGATTTAATTTGCCATCTTCTTTTAAAAATCATAAATTGAATAATTGCAGAATATAAACCAGTGTTGAATTGCATAAACTTGGTTTAAAAGGTCTATCTATTTCATACCACCCATGATTACTGAAAAGTGTTTAAGAACATAAAGTGTCGAGAAATCCCAAATTCTGAAACAATGGAATTGCAGTCAATGAAATGCCCATCCCCACCCCCATTCCAGAGCCAGAATAAACCTACATAAATGGGATTGTGTGATTCTATTGGGAAAGCAATTAATCCCGAGAGAGAGAGAGAGATCTATTAATATGCAAATGAAGTTCATGACATGGTCAGCATATTTTAAAGGGTTGTGTGTCACTAGCAGACATTTCCATGGGAACAAAGCAATTTTCAAGAATTTGCAGGAAAATGAAGTTCTGAGAAAAGGAGTTTTATTAAGTAGAAGATGATACTTTCAGAAGTGCCCGTTCGCTGCTTGTTTCAGACTGTAAGCTATAGCAATGCAAGCATTAAAGCAGTCTGCCCTCCCGGCGCGAGAGCTGTCAGACTGAGATAACTTGTTCCTCTAGACATTTTGGCACCAAGGCATTGAATCTTAAACTTTTTCTCCATGTGTTGTTTCTCTGTCCCACACAGCCAGAGAACTGTTAAGTAAAAGGCACAGACCATACACTTTTTTAAAGGGCTAGCGCATTTCCAGTTAGCTGTGGGAAGGAGGCATACGGGTACGTCTGTGTGGAGGTGGTCTGTGCAGTCTGTGTGAGAGGCAGGGCAGGCAGACGGGGCAGGCAGCTGCTAAGGGTTTCAGCTGGCATTGGCACTGCCTCATCCCTCTGCTCTCTTCTCCTCTCTGTGCTTTCCTCTGGCCTGGCTTCTCTGACTCCTTGGCCTAGATGATTCCTGCCCCAGCCACCTACTCTTCAGCTGCATTTGCTGCTCCACTCCCAGTGGCTCCTTGGCAGAGTGTCTGTCTTCTGCATTACAAGTCCTGCCCGTTATTCTGATCCAGTGATCTAAGGTAAACACCCTTCCTCCCCCAAAGATGTGAGCCAGAAAGAGAGCATCAACTGCCTCTAAAGAATCTTTGACTCCCCAACTCCCAATAACACCGACATTCCCAAGTCAGTCAGATGTGCTCTGAAATCACCAAGATGTTCTTAATACTTTTATTTAGATTGTTATGATGGGACTCTGACATGTATTCTGATGGCTTAATCTTCCCCTTGGGAATTTCACTAAAGCATCTGTAAACTAAAGAAGTGTGGCTTCCTCTCAGCAGTGTCTCTGGTTAAGCTGGAGACCACCAGCTCTTTGCTCAGACCATCTCACACCTCCACTCAACCACTCACTACCTCTTGAGCTGCTTACCCCACGGCTTTCTAAAAAGGAGCAACCTTGCTTCACCTCCCCAGTCTCTCTTCCAGCCGTTAGCAGGTTACGCCAGACTCAGTTGTCCTTTTTGTAAAAGAATATTGCACACAGCCTGTGAGCCAGCCTACTCAGAGCAATGCTGCCTGTCGCAGCAGTGAGCACTGGCCCTTGACGAGGAAATGCTGCTGATATGCATTGCTGGGTGGAGAGTGCGGTCGGAGGGGCTGGAATTTCAAGGCAAACCGGAGCGTGCAATGGGAGTGCTGAACTGCAAATCTCTTGTCCTCTGCAGGCTCTTTAAGGAAGCATTGAAAACTATTTAAAGTGCTGGATTTTGTACTACTGACCAAGAGTCAGGCCAGATCCTGTCTTGCCCAGACAGATTTTCATGGGTAGGCTGGACTTCTATGGGTAAGCACACACAGGAATTCTAAGGATGGAAGAAAATTGAATTGTCAGTACACGTTTAAAAGGTTTTAACCTACTTAAAAAAATCTGTGTGAAAGCAAACACATTGTGGGATAAATTATATTTTGTTTCCTTTATAAATTTGTTTTATACTTATAGCTCAAAACCACTTCCTGAAAAGCAAGGTAAAAACTTACTGTTTACAGTTGAAGAGGTATGACAGATATTACTTTTGTACAGAAAATCCCAGAGCTTCCAGTAAGCATGGTAAAGTGGGGAGCAATAGAATATAAAGGTTTTTGAGTTGAGAGATTAGAGAAAATAGCCCTTCCGTGGTGGGATACAGAAATTGTTTTGCCCATAACAAAACGTTTGTTTTCAGTAGCACTGGAAGAAACTCAATACCCTTTACATTCTTCACATAAAATGTCAAGAGACTGGGAGTGAACTGTTAAGATTGTGCAAATTAGCACAGGAAAACAGTTTGTCAACCTAATTTTATGGTTATAGTAATTAGGTTAATATTTTCGTGATACACTGCAGCCTACACTGAAGACTAAGGTTTCAAGAGAGAAAAGACACCAATACTTAAAATGTCTCTTTGGTTTCTGAACAGCAGCAAAACTGACTTTTTACCATGAAAATAAGGAAGGTGCTTAGTAACCATTGGGTATCCAGAAGTGCTTGGTCCAATATAATGGTCTGTGAATTTATGTAAAATGTAGTGGGCTAATTTTTACCAGTGGCTTGCAAAAAGCTGGGGTGTGACTGAATGTACTGAATGTGCTTATTTCATAGGTAAAACTTGATGATTTGAAAATAAATGTTAAAAGTTGGACAGTGTCTTTGAAATGCTTTTCATAAAAATCAGTTTTTAAAACAGCGCATGACTATAATATAAAAGGTTTGATTTTTCTTCCCCTTACAAGAAGACCTGCCCCTTTAGTTTTTCTTTGCTTTTCTATGCAAGTCATATTTTGATATGAAATAACAATTTTGTAGCATAACATAGTTCAATAATATTCAGCCATATGTAGTTGTTGAATATTACTTATTTAATATGTTATTTGATGAACATTGACACTATTCCTATGCTTTATAAAAGGAACAGAGGTATTTTAGTATATCAAACAATGAAAATGTTAAGAAGGAAGAAAAAGTCATTTGAATTATAATGAAGTGGTATAAAATTCACAGTACATTAGTTTTCATCTGTGGGATCTTATAATGAGTATTATTCTGCCAGGCTAAAAATTAATGTTGTGAGGAACTCCCCTCAAGTGCTTTGTGATGTTTCATATCTTTTCACTGTGTTAACCATCATAGGGTTTGACCCTAAGTTCCCAAATGTATCTCATTAACACAGAGATTTTTGCTTTAGTTTAAATAGCAAATAGCTGTAGCTGATTGTCTCTGTCAGGTTGTCAGTGGGATGGAAATCTGTAAACCTCTAGTTTTTTTGCAAAAGTGCCTTGAGATCATCAGTACTTGCTGAAGTAACTTGACTGACATTTCCTGTTGTACTGTACAAGTATAAAATTTTAAAGTTGTGTTTTCTGCAGTTCAACCAGTATGGAGCTATTTCACAGAACTGAGAGACAGTGTCCAGAAACTAGGTCGCCATCAGTTTACATGTTGAGCATTAGATTTGAAGAGCACAAAGCCACTTTTTGGTCACCTTGCACTCTCAGATTGGTTGTGCATGTTGTATTTCAAAATGGGACATTCAACCCATTTACCTTCATACAGGTTGTAGAAAGTTCTTTCTGTGAATGTCACGTTAAATTGTGGAAGATGATCTTAGTGGGTAGAATGAAAACACTAAGCATTTCTTTTTAAAACCAAAGATGCAAAGGCAAGTCTTTTTAGGGGTGTATTTTCTTAAGAGGTTTATAGCAGTACATAGGATGCAGCTTTTGCTTTTATTCACGATAATTTTCAGCTGTTGGAATTAGTGTCTGGTTTTCTGAGGTTCTGTTAATGATTGAGATCTACATCTGGAGTTATAAAATGTTGCTGCATCCATGGAAATGTTTGCTTGATGCTAAACATTAGAACTGAATAGAAATAAAATAGCAATTAAATATAATAATTTTGCATAAAAAGCATCATTACAATTGCAAAATTGCACATTTGAAAACCTTAGTTTGTGAGATTGAGACCACCCTGTGCACTGAAAGTCACTGTGATCTCATGAAGAAACAGTTAGACAAGCAGAGTTAAGCTTACATCATAAAGTGTTTGTATACGCAAGCTCAAATGCTTTTGCTTTTGCAACTGTAAATTGAGCTTTTCTTAGTTTACAAGTGCTTGAGTTTGTCAGCTAAATTGTTTTTTTAGTGTAGCTTGTTCTTTTGTTATTTCCCTGAGGGATTTTGTTTGCTCATTTTAAAAGATAAAGCCTCAAACAGATTCTTGTGTTTCCAGTTGTAAACCTCTTTTGTGATGGGTGGATCTAAATGGCTGCTTCGGTTGGGAGTACTTAATCTTTAGGACTGATGGTAGTGGCCCGTGGCTTGAGAAGATGATTAGCCTAGAAAAACAGATGGATGGGGATGCCACCTGGGGCATTAAGCTACTGTGGTTGTGTGCTGCTTCTACTGGGTGACTCTAGCCTTGGGTCTTTCTCTGTCCTTCTTGCAGCTGCCCTGGTCCGTCCCAGGTGTTTCCAACCCCTTTGTGGTAGTGCTGCTGGTAGTGATCCTAGTAGCTGCTACCTAAGAAATCTAGTTTTCATCTTCCAGTGTTAACTTTGACACAGTGACAAAGTAAAATGCTTCTGACAAATCCAAGCAAGAGAAAGGAGAAGCTCTTTCCATATTGCTAACATGTAGTATCTCAGCGAAAACTAGCACAACGCTGTAGCCTGTGTTCTCGTCCTTGGAGAATATCAACAGCTTTTGCAGCAAACAGTAGCAGTTTTACTGGGAAAGATCACAAGGGTTTTTTTACTTAGGCAAACTAAACGTAGGGGTTGCTGTCTTTTCTTCCTACACAGAGTTGGATTTTGTTTCCTCTTTGTACCCAGGAGATTATTAATTCAGTAGTGTGATGGTGTCCTAAAAATGCAGAGCATTTAATTCTTGAGTTTTGAGAATGTTTTGGAAAAATAAAAATTCAGCCTTTTAACTGCATCTCCAACTCCACTTCTGTTTCAGAACTGATACCTGTATTTCCTTTTCAAAATCAAAGGACAAGGGGATAACTCATCATGACCCAAGCTGAAGTAATTTATTTAGCCACTGAACTGAGAAGTCTGTTGTTTGTATAAGTTCCGTAATATGAATAACAATATTGACAACACATCTGAGATAGAATGAAAATCATAAACTTTTCGTACTGTGTATGTTTTATTGAATTATTTTAACATGTTTGTTTTAAAGCATCTCAGAGTTCAGTTGTGTATAGTTACATACGGGCAACGAAAAGACAATTCTAGCCCCAGAAGTCTGCAGTCTGAGAAAGAACAGCTGGACACTGCAGCAGCACAGGCGCTCTAGGAAAGAGTGAAATAATTGTGATTAGCGTAATAAGCAGTGGTCACAGCACACCAGCTGTCTCACCAACATGAAACAAAGTTTAAAGTGGATTAGATATTCATGAGTTTAGCTTCTATGGTTTACTGTCCTAAAGCTTACAAGTGAATTTATTACTTGTCAGACGGGTAAATGAGAAATTATTAGTGGTTGAAATAACATGAGAATGCATCTTGGCAACGTGGTTGAGAAGAGTCCAAAGATAAGAGGATGACAATAAACAAAACTGTGTCTTTAGAAGACCCAAGATTCTTTGAACTAGCTGAGTTAATCTGCATTTATGTGTGCTTCATAGTAACACAAATGCTAAAAACCGGAACTGGAGAGACTTATTATAGTAAATTTAATGGAACAGTTTATTTAGCATAGTGCTCCGGGTATGGAAGGAGAAAAAATAATTTGCAGGCAAAGCTTTGCTGTCATGCCTGGTGTGCTGCAGTTTGCAGTGTAATGCTTATACGTGCCTAGGCTGGCCATGTCCTATACTATTGATGTTGGAAAAAAGTGTATTTGTCTGTGTCAGATGAAGGCTAAATTTAGCCCTGAATTAGTCTAATTCTGTCTTTTCCCTGTCTGATCTGCAAACATCCATATGAAATCACAATTAAATGCAATGTAGTGCCGTGTCTTATGTGTCACTGTGAGCAGTTACTAGTTTTCTCTTCCACATGGGCAATTTTTGTATAGAAGATGAATAAGACTTGCACTTCCAGAGTATAGCACCAGGTACATAAATGACACTTGCTCACTATTCCTGTTAGTGTTTACCTTAAGCACATTATTTTAATTACTATTAGTTTAGTAGTTTACCAACTAAAATGCCTTAAATAGTATGCTTGCATGTCTAATTAGGCATTTAGATGAACAAGGCTTATAGTTTTCTGGCAGCATGAAATCTTTCATCTCATGTGTCTGCAAATAGTGTTGCATACACAGTCTTACTTACAGAACTAATAATTTCTTTCCTTTCAAACATTGCTGATTCAACATGCAGACAGCAAGAAATATTTTGTGTGGCAGGTGCATACTAGCAAGACAAATTGAATGTTCTTTATTAATTGGTTTTAATTTCTTCCCCTTTACAGCAGTTTTAACTCAAGATATGTCAGCCTCAAACTAACCCTTGAATTTCTTCAGCTAGATTATGGTGCCCTGAAATAAGCATTGAAAATTATTTTACAAAAATAAGATTATTTGTTTATTGTAATGCCATATAGGGGAAAGTGTAAGACATTAACATGAGTATTCACAATATATATTCTAAATTAGAATTTTTGCTTCTCTCAAACTAAAAATTGTAAAGACTTCATGTGGCTGTAGGGGTAAAAAGCAGAGCCGTTAAATGCTCTTTCTACAAGCTGTTTCTACTGAGGACGATAATTTTAGCGTTGTAACTCAAAGCAAGTGGGACTGCAGATATCAGTGAAATTTGACTTCCAGGGAACTACGGTTTCCTTAAGTGTCTCTCCTTTACCCAAAAGGAGGAAACTAGGAACACCATGGTAAAGCACAAGGTCTTGATGGACAGAGATTTCTGGTGTTGTTGTGGCTAGCTTTGGAGATTAACCTGTTTTGTTCCAAACAATTTTTACAAGTTTCATAAAAAAGCCATTAATGTTAATATGGAATAAGAGGCTATGACTGGTTGAGTAGAAATTACTGCTACCCTGAATTCTAAAATTTTTGTACTGATTGTGGTAAGAAAATGAGTGAAGATGATGAAAGTCTTGCACTGTAAACTTTTAGTAGTTTTCAATTTTAGCTTCAATGGGTTTGCTGCTGGGTATTTTTTAATGGATTTCAAAATGCTGAGACATTTACAAATGACTGGGGGAGAAAAGTATGTTGCTCTTTAGTGCAAAACAGTAATTCTGCGCTTTTGCTTAGATTCACAGGTTTATATTTGTATTAAAAGAAATTTTAATGCTGGCATTAAAAGCTGGTCCATTCTGAAACTACTATTGCAGTGTAAACAACAGTGAAAGGTTATATAACTTGGAAAGAAAAGGTAGAAATAGCTTTGAAATTGCAGGTACAGTGAAGAGCTGAAACGTCCAAACTGAAATTGTATTGCCATTTAGAAATGGAGCAATGGCTTTGCGTCATGAGTTGTTTGTAGATAAGCTAACTTAAAGTTATTTTTCAGAATCTTTCTGCTGAGGTTGGATTTTATAACCCCCTTATATTCACAAACATAAAGATCTGCCTTAATAACTGCAGAGCAATTAATAGAATGGGCAGATCTGCCCAAATGTTATACAGACTTCAGTAGTCCCAGTGAAATTGTATGATTTGAACCTATCATCTTTACTAGATGCTTGACTGATGAGAAAAACAAGATCATCCCAGCAGGCAGTTTAAGAAAAAGAAAAATGTGTGTTTTATAGTAATCCTTGTATTAAAAAACTAACAGTAATTCTTGCCACTCTTGATAGTTCAGAAAAATATGTTTCTCTTCTGGTTTTGTATGCCATCCTTAAAAAGGTTGAGGGTTCCTATAAGGGTAAAGTGAAACGGGAGTCTAGAAGATGGTACTTAACAAATTTCAGGGCAGAATGAAATATTGTACAACTTGATCACTTTTCTGCGTAAAAATTTTTAATAGGTTTTAGTCTTTTGTAGTTCTGAGCAATATCTGACAACCGTATTTCCTGCACCTGCTTCTAGTTAATTTTCATGGGGGTTTGGGGAGTAAAATCTGCATATCTCCTACATTCAGCAGGTTTTGTCAACAAGGCTTGCTCCATGCATATGAAGCAAGAATCCTCAAAGAACAAGTATTTCTTAACATTACTTGCTTTGCACTCATTAGTATAAAAATACTTTTTTAAAAATATAGGCGCATTTTAAAATCTATGGCAAGTCTGCCAAAATTGCATTAACCAGACTGGAAGGAATATAAGATGCTACAGAACTTAACACTAGTTTCGATATTTGGCTAATCAGGTGCACAACCTCAGCTCTTGCAAGTAGTTGAGAGAACTAAAAAATGCAACTCTAAGTAGGTTTCTGTGCATGTACCCACAATCTAGTATGTGTTTATACACAGAGCGTGCCGCTATGCCTTTGATCTCACCCTTTTTGATGGAGAGAAAGCTAGTTGCAATAATTAATGTTTACAGAAAAACCACATATCTGTTGTTTATAAACAATATATTTTGCTGACTTGAGTGGTGACTGTACTGAAAAATGCTGGTGGCTTTGCATTTTAGCATTTGGGCATGTTTGAATAGTAAGTTATATTTTTTAATATTCAATTTTTTCTTTCTTTCCTGGTTTCTTGAAAGTATTGGTCATCCAGTCAATCTCTCTTGTCTCTGTCACTGTCAGGTATACCTGGATGTATAAAACAAGACCAGGAAGATAGTCTTACTCAGATATGATGGTGTCATATCTGCTGTGCCAAGTGTTTAACCTTTTACTACAGCTTAGTTCTCATATAAGTGGTATTTTATGCCCATTTTACAACAGATTAATTTTCCTCTTGTTGTTTTCAAAGAGGACAGTCAGATCTCACAGTGCTTGCAGTCATAGTGCTGGCAAGTTTTTCACTTGTGAAGGTTGCTTACACCATGCTTGCTATAAGAACTTGATGTGTTTATTACAAGACAGAATTTTGTTGTATGTCAAGCCTCAAGGAAGCAAGCAGTTTCTACCAACTTCTTTCATGCAGTGATGTGGATTTTCTCCTGTATGTAATAAGCTGCTGTTTAGTCAGCATGAAATCCAAATCAGCCGTCAGCGTAAGTGTGCATGCCTCTACTGGAACTGTGTCATTAAACAAAGGTTAAATTAACAAGATGTTGTGGGAAGATAAAATTGTAATTATCAAAACCTGTCTGCTTTGTCCAAAGCAATAATATGAAACTGCATCTATAAAAGGAAACCTGTAGAGCCAAGACAATTAATTGGAATAATAATCTGTCCAAAAATTCTAAGAATTCTTAAATGTTTTTCTGATTATTTGTCACAAATTCTGCATAGCTTTGCATAGACTGTCAGTGGGAGCTTCTCAGATCATATCCTTCGATGTGTTATGGGGAGACTTCAAGGAGCTCTGTAGCCTCTGTTACTTTGGATTGCTATCTGTTGGTAAAAATGTTCAGGTAGGAAAATGTAAATAGGTGGCTTATGACCTGCTTGCAAACCTTGGTCTAAGCTGGCTCTTGTGAAATGCAGTCTAGCAGAAGGTAGTAACATTAGGAAATTGTCTCTAAGCATTAATTACCTACAGACAATTCTGGCCCTTTGAAATGAGCAGAAATCAGAAATGCTGTGGCAGAAAGAGTTGCTTTAAATCTATTGAAACAGACTGAACTCCTTTGACTCTTTTTAGTGAGGGTGGCTTATGATCATAGTGAAATCTTATGACAATTGCAAATTACTAGAAGTATATCTCATTGCTTAATAACTTTATCTGTCTTTATCAATAATAAATGCTACTGTCAGCATTTTTATTATGCTTGTTAATATGTAGTTTTATATGATAGTGATGGAAGTTGTATTTTTTTTTCTTTTCCTACAGCAGAGCAAGCAAATGTCTCACTGACATTTTAAAATTACTTTTTTAAAAGCAAGATTTGTTGAAATAGAATGGACTAATTCTGTGTTAACAGTGGCACACAGACACCTCGGGAGTCATTAGCTGTTTTTCTTTGTCAGCTCTTTTCAGAGGGCAAGGTTTTTCTGACTTTCATTCACCAGCTGTGCATAGCTTTTGCTCAAGGAAGGTTTTTAAAAAAGATAATATTATGTTGAATTAAAAGTGTAAATTATAAAGACATAAGGATGTATATCCTGAGTGCAGTGCATGCATTTGGTTTAGAGAAGATCCGCCTCTGCAGGAATTTCCCTGTAGGTTCTAAGTGTCCTATAATTTATAGCTGTCTCACAAACACTCTGTATTGTCATATTTTGTAAGCATACTGTCATAAAATTTTACCTGTGTTTACAGAACAAACATTTTTGTTTAGGCTGCTTTTATTCCTGTATCTGGAGTCTGGGCTCATAAAAGCTAGTCCTGCTACACTAAGCCATACTCTACACCCTTAGCACAGAATAAATATGTGTATATGGGTGGGGAGCAGGGAAGAAAAATACCTGTTATCTAAAGAAGATGTGCCATTTGTTTTGTCCAATTTTGTATTCTGGGTTTCTGAGGGATATTTTTTAAACTTAATTTTGTAACTTTTAGGCATTCCATTTGGAGAAGCTTTTCCCAAGCTTTTCTGTTCTGAAGGAAGCAAGATGAATAGGAACAGTACAAACAGCTGGTCATTCATCCTTGTGATTGTAGGGTTAAAATAGATTAGTGCATATTAAAAGGTCAGAGGTGGTTTGGTAGTATCTGAACTATTGGAGTTCTTTCCTGATTAAACTTTAAAAAACTGTGACAGTAGTAGCGTCAGGTGGCTCATGCACTAAGATTCCTAGGCTTTTTTAATATTGCATTTGACAGACTTTGCCAGCTGTTAGATGCACGAAATGATTAAAGCATCTTGGATGAGCATAGATTAACTTTCTGATGATATCATTAGGGTAGAAATGTAATCCCCTTGAGGAAGAAAACCAAGGCAATGTTAGTAATGTGGAATTAAGTGGAGCACAACTTAGAGGGTATAAATAAAACAATATGGAGAAAAATGTTAGATATCTAAATGCTTAAAATATTTTATGTTCTCACTGTGTTGGTATTTATGGAGAGCTCTGTATTATAAGGCCTGATCTGAAACCCATGGGATTAAAAAGAAAATTCCTCTTGACTTGAGTGGGTTGTGAAACAGGTCCTATATAAGCTTACAGAGTTTCCGCATTGCCATCAATGACAGACTAAATGGGGGCTGTTATTTAATATAATAATTGGTCCTTGCTGTTCTTACTTTGCAAAATTTCATTTATTTTGCCCTAAGCATCCTTGCTTCAAAATGTTCCATGTTAAGTCCAGTCCTAAGATCTTCAATGATTTGCAAAAGATACTTGGCAATTAAAATTAAAATGTAGCAATCCTCGTTCTTTTCACCCTGCAGTCAGAACTCAACCATGCTGTTTGCATTGGTGCCTTTCCACGTTTCAGCTTACTTTTTCATCTATTGAGATACCCAAATATTTATGCTAACCTTATCAGCAAAATATTTTAAAAAAAAGCTTCCAGATTGCTGCTGTTTCTTATGCTGCTTCTTTACCATTGAGGATACGGTAGTATTGAACTCAATGTCTGTGTTTAGCCATAGCAAAACTGGAATGCTTAAGGTCGACCGCTGTATGAGGTTCTGGGAAATCTATTATCAGGCAGAACATTTCACACTTCAGTAAACTCCAAATTAATTACATTGATGGTACATGAATACCAAAAGAAAGTGAGCATAATTAATGCTACTTCAGCAAACATCAGAGGAAATATTAGTGATTTCCAATTGATGATAATGCTAATGTGTTATATAAAAGTATTTTATTAGAAATGGTATAATATTGTCTCTTGCAGTGCCTGTGTAATGTGCCAGTTTATTAATTTAAATATGTTTTTATTGGCAATTTAAGATTATATCAGCATGCAAATGTATTTTAATATAGTCTTAATTATGTGCTGTTCACTAGTAGGACAGTTTAGGTGTGAGGACAGACAAATCTGAAGTGAAACAGGAATATGTTATGAAGATATCAGAAGATATCAGAACTTCTACCTTGGACTTCTGAAGGGCAGACTGTGGCCTGTTTAGGAGCCTGGTTGACAGAGTCCCTTGGGAGGCAGTCCTGAAGGGCAAAGGACTCCAGGAAGGCTGGGCATTCTTCCAGAAGGAAATCTTAGAGGTGCGGGAGCAGGCCGTCCCCATGTGCTGAAAGAGAGGCTGGTGGGGAGTACCAGTGGCCTGGCTGAACAGAGAGCTTTGGCTGGAACTCAGGAAAAAAAGGACAGTTTATGACCTTTGGAAGAAGGGGCAAGCAACTCAGGAGGACTACAAGGATGTTGTGAGGTTACGCAGGGAGAAAATTAGAAGGGCCAAAGCCCAGGTAGAACTTAATCTGGCTACTGCTGTAAAAGACAATAAAAAAAGTTTCTCTAAATACATTAGCAAAAGGAGGGCTAAGGCGAATTTCCATCCTTTATTGGATGCGAGGGGGAAACATAATGACAAAGGATGAGGAAAAGGCTGAGGTACTTAATGCCTTCTTGCCTCAGTCTTTAATAGTAAGGCCTGTTGTTCTTGGGGTACCCACCCCCTGAGCTGAAAGACAGGGATGGGGAGCAGAATGAAGCCCCTGTAATCTGAAGGGAAATGGTTAGCGACCTGCTCCACCACTTAGACACACACAAGTCTATGGTGCCGGATGGGATCCACCCAAGAGTACTGAGGGACCTGGCGGAAGTGCTCACCAAGCCGCTTTCCATCATTTATCAGCAGACCTGGCTAACTGGGGAGGTCACAGCTGACTGGAAGTTAGCAAATGTGATGCCCATCTACCAGAAGGGCTGGAAGGAGGATCCAGGGAACTACAGGCCTGTCAGTCTGACCTTGGTGCCGGGGAAGGTTATGGAGCAGATCATCTTGAGTGACATCACATGGCATGTACAGGACAGCCAGGTGATCAGGCCCAGTCAGCATGGGTTTGTGAAAGGCAGGTCCTGCTTGACTGACCTGATCTTCTACGACCAGGTGACCTACTTAGTGGATGAGGGGAAGGCTAAGGCTGTGGATGTTGTCCACCTAGACTTTAGTAAAGCCTTTGACACCATTTCCCATAGCATTCTCTTGGAGAAACTGGCTGCTCATGGCTTGGACAGGTGTATTCTTTGCTGGGTAATAAACTAGCTGGATGGCCAAGCCCAAAGAGTGGTGGTGAATGGAGTCAAATCCAGTTGGTGGCCGGTCACAAGTGGTGTTCCCCAGGGGCTCAGTATTGGGGCCAGTTCTGTTTAATATCTTTATTAATGATCTCGATGAGGGGATTGAGTGGACCCTCAGTAAGTTTGCAGATGACACCAAGTTGGGCGGAAGCGTTGATCTGCTTGAGTGTGGGAAGGCTCTGCAAGGGGATGTGGACAGGCTGGATCGATGGGTCGAGGCCAGTGCTGGAGCATGTCCAAAGAAGGGCAACAAAGGTGGTGAAGGGTCAAGAGAACAAGTCTTATGAGGAGCGGCTGAGGGAACTGGTGTTGTTTAGCCTGGAGAAAAGGAGGCTGAGGGGAGACGTTATTGCTCTCTACAACTACCTGAAAGGAGGTTGTAGCGAGGTGGGTGTTGGTCTCTTTTCCCAAGTAACAAGTGATAGGACAAGAGGAAATGGCCTCAAGTTGTGCCAGGGGAGGTTTAGATTGGATATTAGAAAAAAATTTCTTCACCGAAAGGTTTGTCAAGCATTAGAACAGGCTGCCAAGAGAAGTGGTTGAGTCACCATCCCTGGAGGTATTTAAAAGATGTGTAGACATGGCACTTAGGGACATGGTTTAGTGGTGGACTTGGCAGTGCTAGGTTAATGGTTGGACTTGATAGTCTTAAGGGTCTTTTCCAACCTAAACGTTTCTATGATATCTTCTAGGGTTTATAGTGCAGCATTAAGAGCTGATGCTATCTCAACACCATCTGTAATTCAGTGAGTGACACTTACATGAAAATATCCCATTAATGGTATTATGCTTTCTGTTGTTTACAATCTGAGCCATAATGTATTCCACCCTACCTATTGTAGAGTACTGTAAGAGCAGCCACTGTAAAATGAGCTGTCAGCATCCAGAATGCAGTTTCTCACCCAGAAACAATGTAATAAGAAATATAATTAGATTCTGTGATTAGCAGAACACAGTGAAATTATATAAGGTGTTTTTGAATTTTTTTGCAGATGTTAGCACTTTATAAATTTGCATTGGAATCTTATTTCAACCACTAAGACTGACTTTCAAGCAACAGTAAGCAGGGTATGGTTAACCACTGAAGCAGAAATCTAGAGTCAATGAGTAATTATTAAGAGCTTTCCAGAATATTAGCTGTTTCAGTTGCTGCAGTGATGGAATAGTCCATTAGATATTTCTGTTTCTGGCAACTCCTGAGAATTGATTCTGATACAAAACAACGAGCCATTTTGATCAATACTGTAATTACTCTTATTGATGGATTGTTTTACAATGATAGTCATCATTGCAATATGTCTGCTCAGGAGGCATCAAGTCTGTCCGCTGCATGCAGTAATGTGCCACAAATATCTGATTCAAATCAACACACTATTGAGACTGGGCTGACAAGCGTGAAATTAATTGTTCCACTTCATGTAAGACCTGCATTCTTCTT
Organism: Haliaeetus leucocephalus; assembly: GCF_000737465.1. NCBI lineage: Eukaryota > Metazoa > Chordata > Aves > Accipitriformes > Accipitridae > Haliaeetus > Haliaeetus leucocephalus. The sequence continues at coordinate 16,094,902 of NW_010972438.1, read as the reverse complement.
TTGAGAGAGTAATTTGTTGCTGTGTGTAGCCTGGGAACAGTACAGCCTCAGTGCCATGTTAGGTGTGGCTTTTTTGGTCTTTGTCTTTTCCCCACAAGATCAGTTCTTTCACCCTTTTAAGCATAAGCAAAGGAATTCATGACTCAAGGGCTCTGACAAAATTCATATCCTTTCAGGTTTTTGAGGAAGGACTTGCATATCTTGGTAAGAGAAAAATAGCCTTTATGATCCAAGCTATTTAAAGGTTTTAAAATATAGAAGTAACATTGAGGCAAGAAAATCCCAAATCCTTGTATATGAAAGTATAGCAGAGCGAGATAATGTTTGGAAGCTAATTTTTTTTCATCTGAAATGTTGCATCATTGCTAGCCTATTTTTTTTTATGCATGCTTATACTGAAAATGTTATCTTCAAATTGCCTTCATGGAGAAATAGGGACTACATTCAGTGAAAGAAAATATTTAGAAACATAAATATTGGTGTACTGTGCCATACCACTATGGTCTATTGATGGTTGGTTGGACAAATGGCTTATTAAGTAATGGAAGCTAAGTAATACGACATTTATTGTGATAACGTAGTGATGGTTATTAGTAAAGTTCACGAAATTGTGTTCCCCTTCATACTTTAAGGATGTTATGTTTCAGCTTTAGGTTTAGTTGAATATTCGTGCTATTAAAATATTTGAACTTAAAGGTTATTAACTTTATCCTATTCTGTTTTGTCATTTTCTTCTCTTTTATATGAGCTTTTCTCTCTCAATGGAAAGGCAAGGGTTGTTTATTATGAACTGGCATGGTGTGCATGCATCCATGCATATGTAAGTTTACCGCATCTGTTTAAAATCTAACAAAATAGTGATAACTGGGAATGAGTAAACTGGTTTGAATATGGAAAATATAGAAATAGCTGTGGAAATCACGGGCCGTTTCTCAATCTACCATCCTGTCTATTAGTGTCGGACTTAAACATTTATGAGGAAGATGCTAATATTTCTGTCGTGAACAGCTGGGAACCTTCTTGCAGAAGTGAAGAGCTCAGCACAGGGTCCCTGATCTATTTTTGTGACTATAAAGGTTTGTGTCTCTTCTGCTTCTTGGAAAAAAAAGTCCTGTCTTAAAGCCACTATTCTCTCATCAGTACAGGAGATGGTCAGTCTTTTAAAATACTGCTTATCTACTTAACTTCAGTGGGGGTTTTTGATGGTAATTTCAGTGCTTTAAAGATACGGTGTATAAAGTGGTGGTGGTGAGGTTCTACTTCTAAAATGACTTGTTCGTCGTGTTTCAATGTTACAACTGCATTGCTTTCTTATGGTCTTCCCAGGGAATCTTCCAGTGATGGAACTCTATGAACAAGTTTTTAGCATACCCTAAGCAGTTGCACACGGTTTATTTTTCAAGAATATAACTTAACAGACAAACCTTTGCTTCTCGCCCAACAAAGCTCTTCAAGGACTTGAGCTGTACACTGACAACTTTTCTCACACTGATCTCGTGAGGCCTATTCTTCCTCAACTATGCCCCGTGCCACACGTTGCACATTTGTGTCATGCTTTATGTTTTAGTGATGAGCAGTAGCACAGTAACACGTCATGCTATTCTAATGTATTAAGTACCAAAATGATTAGGCACTGATAATCTCAATAGCATCTGTCAACAAACATCACAGATATACCATGTCTCACTGAACCATGTCATCCAGTCTGGCCTCACCTTGTACCATTCAACTCTCCTCTTTGTCTTTCGTAGTAAGTACTCAGGTGCGTGTGTGTATGCCTTTGTCGCTTTTGTAGTGACTGAGGTTAGAGTTGATGCCTGTTTGAAACCCATGACTCAGGTTAGGCTTGGCAGTGCTCACTAGTGGGAGAAAGGCAGTGGTGCGGACACCAGTGAGATTGCAGCTGGTGTGCTCTTGGGAGCATTGTGGGATAACTGCTGAACTGAGAGTGGTAGAAGTTTGCTTATGGGTGGTTTTCAGGCCTGGCCTCCAAATTTGGACTGTAATGTCAATGGAAGGACCCCTAATGAAAATAAAAGCAAAGAGTCTGTCCCTAAGCAAAGAGTGGGTGATGTAGCAGTGTTGGTAGTGCTATGTTGCTGAATTTTGAATCATTTTTTTTTTTTTTTTTTAACTTAACTGTATATGCCTGAAAGTACAGAGGGGAAATAATTGTAAATATTGTATAATACTCAGGAAAATTCAATAAGAGGAAATAATATCTAGTAGTTCTGATCCTTGTCCAAACCTACCTTCTAGTTAACACCTTGAGCCTTTTTTTTTCTCTGATGCTCTAAATTAGCATTTCTCAACTATTCCCATTGATGTTAAAGACATCTCTGTTAACAGGGATTCATTAAGGAAAATGATCCAGTGTAAAATGACTGGAAAGATAGGTGGTATTTGTGACTGAAAATCTCTGTTTTTGCTGAAAAGACATTTCCTGAGTAAGTGTTTACAAAATATTGATGGAACACTTGTCTAACAACAAAGCTGGTATTTGTAGTCATTAATAGTACTTCATGTTAGAAAATATGAAAGGAATAAAAAATAGACTGAGGATGCATAGTTCTCCCATCAAATATGGGGTTGGCTTCTGCTTGACTTACACTGTGTGTAGCTGCATTGCATTACATGCATTGACTTGCTGTACATTTTTATCTTTGTAACTAATAAAATGCAAAGAATTTAATGCCAAATTATTGAATTTTCTACATAAGTAGAGTGAACTGAGTGAACTTTTTTGCACAAGACTGATTATCTGAAAAAAAGTTTAGAACTTCTAACTGATCTGTGAAGGGAGTTCATTTGCATCATTTCCCTGCCCCTGTCTTGACTGTTTATCACGTTAACAGAAGAGCTTCTTCAGAATGATTTTATAATAAGGATATTATATACAATATTGAAATAATAGTTAAGTAAAGCAAATAATTGAAAGTACATTTAATTAAAAATTTTGTCCGTATTTATTTTTAAATCCTCAAAAACCTTTTTTTAAGATTTTTACAAGTGTTCACGGACTATTTATAGAACATAATACTAAGGTCTGAGGTTAGTAGTCTGTATCAGCAGGTCCAGAGAATCAAGTAGAAATGCAAAGTGTTTCACCCTGGAAAAAAGTGGTTTGGTTAAAACAACTTCCCTATGTGGAAAGAAAAAAATATTTTGAGTTGTATGAAATAACTGAAACAAAATCCAAATCTTTTATGAAGCGTTTGGCTCAAACTTTGTCCTGTGTTAATTGAGAGTTTTGTTTTGTTTTTTTGTTTTTTTTTTACTTGTTTGGGTTTTTGGTTGCTTTATGCCTGAACCAGTTAAAGTTTATACTGCCATCTGAAATTTAAATTGGATTTCCAGGATGTAGGGATGAATCAAAACCAAATGAAGTAAGCCCAGGGCCAGTTGTGCCTTAACTCTAGCAAATATAAAAAAAAAAAAAAAATCAAACCTGTCAGGGATATTTTACTTTGCTCTCTCTTCTTCTCCTGTAGTTGTGCTGCAACAGTCAGCAAGCATCTTACTTCAATTATATCTTGAGACAAAACTTTTGAAATTAAATTGATTTTTGTATTTCGCTATAAAATTTCAGGTGTATATATCTAACGAAAATCATGCTTTCTCCTAAAGAAGTACACACGCAAATTAATCACCTGCTTTTGTGCTTCCATGAGTTAAAAAGAAAAAAAGAAAAAAAGAAAACCCCCACACCCTCCCCCCAAACACCCAACTCTCTTTTTATGAAGTTCATTATTTTTTGTTGAGCTTTGGCTGGTTCCTTGAAATTGTTTTTTGCAATGAACTCACTGAAATCTAACATTTATCTTTAAATCATTCCTAGGCTAAATACACAACAAAACTCTTTCCTGAAGATAGATTATGCCTGGGTAACAAAAAAATGTATCAGACTGTTTTCTAGGTCAGAAACGCAAAGAATTGCTACTTGCTGACTTTCCAAAATATAACAGATATTCTATTGATCTACTTCTTAATTACCATAATCCTGTCTGCTTTGTTGCTATTATGGTACGTGATCTGTGATCACTCAAATTTTATTTTATCTATGGTATCAAATCTGATACACCCTTAGTCACTTTCAGTTCTAAGACTGTTTCTACATGTATTGATTTTTAGCTTGTGTTATTAAATTGTAAGGAGAAGAAATTCAAAAGCTTGCTTACTTGATAAATGTCTTGCAACTCTAGTTTCACGTAGGAAAGAAATATCAGCTACACGAAGTAGAAAAAGAAAATCAAAGTACATGGTTTGCCTTTAGAGATCAAAGGAGGGGAGGGTTGCAGGGCAGAATAATAGGTATGTAGGACCAAGCATTCTGAAGTATATTGTTGTTGCCCCAAAGATACAGATAACAGCTATTTATCTTCAGTCTGGACAGCTTCACCTGAGATGAAAATTTTCTGGGCAGAGAACATATCCCCCTGCTTGAATTTCAAGTAATGCTTTCCATTTCTGAATGACAGAAATAAGTTTTCTTGTTGAAATTCTTTGAGATGCTCACTTTTGGTGGGTCTTGTATTTGAACAGTGTTACACAGCTAGTTTACTACTTCTAGTTTCCCTTTTATATAGGGTTTTGTGCCTGTTCATGTTTGTAGCAGTATGCATCTGGGGTTTTTTCAATATTCTTTTAAAAACAAAATATTGTATTACTTCACTACTCTACGTTGATATGTATTAACAAAAGCTGGCTATGACTTACTAAGAATTAAAAAATCAAAACAAATTTAGACATGATAAAAACAGAGCTTGCTATTTTCTGAGCCTTGACAGGCTAATCTATTTACCTTCATATGTTTTTGGTGGTTTTTTTTTTTTTTTTTTCTTGAAATCATCTTTAAAACTTACATTTATTTAATGGCCATTTGCTATGTAAAAATTCTGTTATCATTTGTAGCTAGTGTTAATACAATTATTACCGGGAAAACATTTATGTAAATTTCACGTGATAAATCTCCCAACTTTTTGTAGGCTTAAATAGTCATTGATTCTTACTTTTACTTAACTAACTTTTCGTATCTCTCCTGTAGTGAAGGCTACATATTTATCTGTTTAAAATATGTCCATAATGAACATATTATGTGAAACTGAAATTGTGAGATATGTTGTTTTATTTCTGTACTGTTCAGAGCAAATTGATAAATCAAAGAAGAAAGAAAAAGAAGAGTCTTTCTGTCTGAGAGCTTTGCCAGGTGTACCTTGGCTTCTTTTTCTCTCATATGGTAATACTACATCTGAAGTCCATTTTGCACTTTGATGCACAATGGGAATTTTCCTTTCTTGTGTAACAGACTGCCTACCCAGAGCAAGATAATTTAAAGAAATAAAGGAAGGAAGTAGCTGTAAAAAAACCCACACAGCTGAATACTACTGAGTGGGAAATACTTAAACAGAGGGGGTTTTGTGGCTATTGACACTCTGGATCTGGTACGGTTATGAAACTTGAGTGTGTTATTGAAACTGAACCTAATGCTGCCTTTAGAACCAGAAATTTGTCTCCATTCCCAACAGCCATATTTGAAGTAGCAAGTGCTCAGTATATAACTGCTTTGATCGGATTAGCAGATTGGAGGATTACATTTGTCTGTTTTGGAATTGGAAAACACTTTTTCTAAAAAAAACCCACATGCCTGCATGTGTATGCTAGTTTTCAGAAATTGTAGTTTCTTTCCTTATTTGTGCTTTAATCCTGGATAATATAAATGTAGGCATATATAATGCATTGTATGATTAAAACTTGTTAGAAAAATGGATCAAAATTCTGCTTTCATTCGCTTGAGTCAACTGTCCTAAATCTGTCTCACACAGGTACTGGTTATTCATCTGACATGGCCACAAAATACCCACTGGCAGCTGAGAATTGCCTGTCTGCCTAAAGCTTAGTGTATAAGTAGGAATTACTTTTTTCTTTCTCTATGCCTCTATTCTTGGAGCATTTTGGGAATAAGGCTAAAGTGACTTAATTTTGAAAAACAGACAAGCTGGGGTGCTTGCTGAAGTAATTGAACATGTTAACGCTATAAAATCTAATGGACGCTGGTGTGTTGTGCTGACATTAGGTCTGTGTATGCTTTGAATTTGGTTTGCTCCCTGTTTTGTTCCAGATCTTTATTTTTGGGCTGTCTTTGAGAGCAACCAACTTGTTCTCTGCAAGATGAATTATGGGCACTAGCTCGCTGTAGGATCCCATCCAGGAGTGCTGTAGACTGTGTGTACTGTGCTGAGACAGAGTCCCTCTGCTGAGGAGGTCCTCAAAGGTGTCACAGCAGGTCGTCTGTGCTCAGATGTTCCCATATGCTCAAAGGCATTCAGGACACACCCTCAGCTTTATGCTAGAAAATTCCTGTTTTATTTTCCTGAGTCAGAGCTAATAGAGAGTAATAATGTGTCGAGAGTGAAGGAGCCAAGAGCAAGTGTAGCACAAATGCAGAAGGGACTTAGTGCCTGTTGGGGCACGAACGGCCCGACTGTGCACCGCTCCCCAGAAATTGATCCAGGGATGAGGGCTCCTCACCTTGGTGTGATCGATCAAGACAGTAGGGACATAGCTGTCCTGCTGCCACGAGTTCTCACCAGCAGACCTGCTTGGAGTGTTGTCAGCGCTTCCTTTGCACGCGAGGTGGATCCATGCAGGTGGGACAGCTGCTGAGACAGCCACAGACACAGTAAGGGTGAAGTGGAGCCCAGTCAGCTCCCCACAGCTGTGGGAGTCACGATAGAATGAAAAAGCTCTACGCCACAGAAGTATCTTGAGATTTATTTTTTTTTGCCCTCCTAATCCAGTTTACCATTGGATATTCCTGGATTCAATTGATTTGTATGTGTATAGCCGAATGTAACGCATATAGCCAGTGTTCCACTCTACGTAAGTTGAAAACTTTTAATTCTTTCGGGTACTTGGTATCAGAGCTGAAAATAATAGTGCAGCAGGTTCTAGTGTAGTAATGTATTTTGTATCTGTAGTTTTAAAAATGGTTCAAACCCAAGACTTCACCATTTCTCCTTTTTTGGAGTGGAAAATATGAAGACTTAGTGCATGATATGGACAATTTACACTGGAAATTTGAGGAAACGTATAAACAAACTATATGTGGAAATGAACCTGGTTGTTAGGTTTTGAAAAGCAGCCATCATGCCTGTGCATGAACTTGTTTCCAACAAAAAAATTTCAGTGGCAGATTTATTGAGGGCATGGTCACCAAATTGTCACAGTAAAATGTAGTCACTTCTTTGGATCTGGATCAATACTCCATATAGTAAATATAGATGAGTGTCTGTATACAGATGACTGAATTTTCAAGCTAGAATTTTATGAATCTGTATTTGCAGTGGTTTTTCAAGGAGAGGACTGGTTTGGTACACTTTCAGACCTGCAGTCCTCAAACAAAATTGCCAGCGTCAGTATTGGAGCCACTGTAGGAATAGGAAGTACAGTATCAGTTCCTGAGGAAAAAAAAAAAAAAAAAAAAGATCTTCACCAGTGATTTGTAATTCTTGGATGAGCTCTTAAAATAGTGGTAAAAGTGATTTTTTTATGTTTTGATTAAATAGAACACAAATGCAAATTATATAATGCAGTGAGGGATTCTTACAGTGCTGTATTTTTAAATTAATAGAAACCAGTGACCTCAGCAGAAATACAGAATTGTCCTCTGGTTATAAGATATTGTAGGATAACTGTATTTTGAAACCTCTCACCTTTTCTGTAAGCTGCAGTAAGTAAAAACTTCAAATGGGATAGATAAAATATAAATATGTTTATCAAACAAAAGCAATATCAAATATTCCTGTTATTCCTCTGAAGTGCTATAAAGTACTGTTTTGCTGCAGTACCTCTGCAGGTTTTGAGGCTTTATGTTAGATCACTCACAGCATTTATTTAGTTGTAGTAGTATTTTGGTCTTTGTATTATATTGCATTTGTATCATATGTAAGTCTGATTCTTGTTGCTGCTTGAATTACAGATTCTTATATTTCATGCTACTTTCACAGTGTTTTGGACTCTTTATTTCATGCTGTCTATATATGCTTTTAAATTTAAGATCTCAGTCTGGCAGTTCCTACTCCTGTGAGTACTATTTGCACAAGTAGGAGCTGTGTTGATGTCAGTTTGATCAAGTAGGTGAAGGAGCGTTTGCAGGAATGTATCATATGCTGTATGCAAATTTCTTTGAGTTTAAAATGATTTGGAACACTTGCATCTTAAATGCATTAAGCAATTCCCTCCAGTTTTATGGGGAAAAAAAAAAAACCCTCTAAAAAAAGATTCATCGACTCCTACCCAAGAAATTTTTTTTAGGCTAATTAAATATATTTTTTTTTTCTTATTCTTTCCCCTCTCCCTCCATGTTAGCATTATGAAACAGGTTAGTGAAGTCATGGTTTCTTTCAAGCTGTTTTAATAACATTAGCTTTACCTTTGTACCTCATCTTCACAGTGGTTTTTACCTGCGGTTAGTAAAAGAGTTTGATCAGTTAACATTGTGGTTTGTTTTGGTGGAATAAGTCCTCATTTGGTTTATTTATTATAATTTCCGAGAAACTGAGTATAGCTAGACATTTTGTATTTCTGAGTGGGAACTTGTAGGAGAAGCAAATAGTTTGTGTAGAACTCTCTCTGTATTATTTTTGGACTAGAGAAATCTGACATACAAGAAAATTGCTTATGCAGTTAGATTTTATTGTTTCTCTGTCGGGATGGATTGCACACTCTGCTTTAGAAGAAAAGAAATGATGATTTATGCAAGTACATAATGGTCCAGGGGTAATGAGTGCGTGAGTGCATTCTTTGTGCAAATGAAATTCAGGCAACCATAATGTATGGAATAAATAGTGACAATTGTGAATTACAGACCCATAATTCCACTGAGGAGTTCTGCTGATGACATAAACTTAAATGCAAAACTCGGGTGGTTTGTGATGCTCCATCACTGGAGCCCAGAAGAGGAATTAATTCCAGTTCAAGCTCAATAATTCCAAATTCATGTGATTTTCTTTCTTAACACGTGAACCTCACCTCCTTTCCCGTTTTAAATAGTGCCTCTCTACGTCTTCTGATCTTAGGACAGTGTGAGCGTTCTCATGTGTGTTCTCTTTTACAAGCTTATGGATAGGAACACTAATAGCTTTCGTTTTCAGACTACTGCAAACTAACATCTAAGCTATAGTTGGAATGTTTTTAGTGTTGTCATTTTTAAATGTCCAAAGTTTGATTGCTCATCAGTCAGCTTAAATTCTTTGACATTGTGTTTGATAAAAGCTTTTAGCTTGATATGTGCATGATTTTATGGAATCTAAATAGAGAATAAGTGTTTTGTGATTCTAACTGCAATTATTTGAACCTCTATTTCTTGTGGGGGTGTGCAGTTTTCAATTAAGCAGTGGTGGAAAAATATGTTTATGCAATGCATTTCTTAAGAGTTCTTTGTTGATGGGGGAAATAAAAATAGGGCATTTATATTGAAAACGATTGTTTTTATTTTTAAATGATAAAATGTCCTTGTGACGCTTCATGAAAGATATTTACCATATGCTAAACAAGTGGATAACTATTTTTACAAACTGAGTAACTGATTATGTGCATGAACACTTCATGGTAGATAAACACACAAAGAATTTTTTATGTTTGTTTGAATGTATCATAGTACTTCAGACTGACAGGTATTTTGTGCTCTTGCTACATAAGGAGTGTTCCTTCTTAGTCGGTGTATATCTTCCTTGTATGTGAATTATGCAAAGTACATCTTATTCCATCAGATTCAAATTTTACTCAATTATTCTTTTTACTTTTTAAACACATACACAAAGAGAATATGTGTACTGAAAATACAGTAATATATTAAAGCCCCACATATTTATTTGTCTTTTGACTTTTTATATTACGTTTGAAGTTAGCTAGCTAGGGGTTTTTTAGCAACTGATGTAATAAGCCTTTGCCTTTTATGCAGATACAGCTTATGTGATACAAATGTTATTGTTGGAATGCTGCTGCTATTCACTGTTTTATTATTGTAGTTCCTAGGATTTTTGATGGTGTTTGGGGTTGCACCATGCAAACTTCATGCATGATGCCAAGTCTTCAGAACAGAAACTAATTCTCAGTCCTGAAAGAAATTGTTCTGGGGGCTAGACTACTGGGGGCTTTTCACAGATTTTATTTTCTGCCTAATTTGCAAGACTAAGCCTAAGAGCAAGGTGAAGCTGACTATGGAAATATTATTATCCTTGCTTAATACCTTGAGAAGTGAAGCACTGACAAATTAAGTGACTAATTCAAGGTTATGCAAAACTCTGTGGCAGAGCAGGGACCTGAGCCCAATTCCTTCAAGTCCAAGGTTAATATCTCAACCACTAGACCATTCTTCCTCTAAGAATACAGCCTTGATTATAACCCCAAATTTCACTTATGCTAATTTTACTGCAAAACTAAAATCTTAACTTTTCCATAGTTGCTCTCAAATAACAAAGGAGTTAAAAACTGCTTCTGCACAGTCTATTTGACTATTATTAAATTGTATTTATTGGTAAAATAACTGATTTTTCAAAATGTCTTTAAGCTTAAATAGTAAGACTTTTTATGCTGTCTGTGAGACTTCTGTTCCTCTGTCCCCTAATATTACAGAACATTTTCTTATTTACTGTAGCCATTGCCTGAAACTAGACAGATCGTGTTTATCTCAGCAATATTTGAACTACAAAGCATAGTTCCTATATATTTATTCTCTCTCTAAATATATATGTAAAATGAAAGCTGAATTCTGAAGAAATTATTAATAACATGACAGTTCAGCATTCTAAAATTTAAAGCCTCTGTAGAGGGGCAGTTGATGTCAGACTTGATTTATATTGTAGGTCTCATTTTAAAGAATTAGAAGTTTTATATTCAAGACAAAAAAATGAAGCATAAGTATATGCTGCCTGTCTAGAAGATGTTTTATTACAGAGCAAAATGATTTCTTCAAATGCAACTTGTGAAACTAAGCCTGGAATAACATGGGAATTTTTTGGCAAGTCAGCCCTCGTAAAGGGTGACAAGCCAGGACCAGTAACTGGAAGAACAGTGAATAATTAGGAGTCTAAACATGCTTACTACAAATTATTGGGAAAGAAATAGAAATATTAAGTAAATCTTAAATATTGTATGTCTAATGTGTGTGTGCTGTTTTAGGAAAAAACCCTAGTCTTTTATTTACCAAAATATTTTAAAGGGAACTCAATTTTCAGATACAGCTTCAAGTTCTGGTTTGTTAAGATATCCTTCTGGGGTAGAAATAAATTTGATGGTACTTTTGGTTATTTATTCATTCTTATTCAGTTTGCTCTGTGAGATATGCTAGTACCTGGCCCTCTTAAACTATTTCAGAAGATCTTAAGTTCAAACATCTTCAGATCTTTGTAAATGTTTTAGTGAATGAATGAGTAATAATTTTAAATATTTATACATCCTTTCTACACAAGGATATTGATGAATGATAGAAATTTCAGCATCAAACTATTCCTGTAAGACAAGTTTAATTTTTTTTACGAATGAGGAAATGAAGACACAGAAAAATTAAAATAATTCCATCAGAAGACTGCTGCAGTGCTTAGAAGATTTGTGTTGTCTTCCCAATTGTCATTTAGTAAGTGCTTTGTTTTGACTCTTAGTGTACTTTGCAAAAAAGAGGACCTACTTATCCTTTCTTTTTGTCCATATATGGCCTTTAAACCCACCTCCAACTTCTTAAACCAGAAAAGAACTACTACATTTTTATGGACAATATACAGAAGTTAAGCTCTAAGAGTAATGGAATCAGATTATCTTTTCTGAATTTATTGATCCTTTCATATGCTGATATTATTTAGAAATTGGCTTACTGAATAGTTCCAAGGAAGGACAAAGATGACCAGCTGATTATGACCTTGACTCATTTGTTGTTATAAAATTTGTAAAATGTTTCTGCTTGTTAGTGAAATTATTACTTAGGAACAAAGACTTTTTCTGGGCAGGATTATAGCTGCTGCATGCTAATTAATGGAACAAAGAGATGAGGATTACAGAAGCAATAACAGTAAAATATCCAGGAACAGTTGCATCGGGACATTATCTTCCTGTCAGCTGTGCTGTTGTGTGCTTTGGCACTTCTCCTCTTGTCATCCCACAGTAACCAGAGATTTTTATGAGGGCCTCACAGAAACATGCCTCATTCTGTCCCTGTGGCTTTTCTTTTCCAGAGGGTAATCTTACACACTGGGTCAGCAGAACCAGATGGGGAGAAGAAAATAATCATTCTTAGTGGGATGTTAATGGCTTACTAAAAGTGATAGAGGACGGGTGATTTCTTTAACCAGTAATTGTGAAATATGCAGTTTATGGTGAAGTGAGTCACTCTTCAAAAATACATAGCGGTAACTTGGGTATCCTCAGTCTGTGTTGGCAGGAGATTCTAATGTATAGTGGAGGATATTTTCCCAGCTCTCAGGGTCATCAAAGAGCTCTAAATCTGGTAACTGATTGTTACTTTTTACTGGAAAGCATGAATATATGATAAAAGGTTACTTTGCTTGAAGCATATTTTCGCTTCTAATAGTGAGTACCAGAGATTAGAAAGAGCATGTTTAGAAATCCTGCATCTTCTTCAATTTCTGCTCCACTGTTTTATCTAGTAATGTCGTCTTGTCAGGCCTCCTAGTGGCTTTTTGTGCAGTGTATACTATTTCACACCTTGTGACACCTAAGCTTGGATTTTTAGATAGTTAGTTAAGCAAGTGAGTTCATGCAATTTTCTATTCATTGTTTTGGGAATGAGCTTCCATCAATCACACATCTCTTCTAAAGCTATCGCCAAAACCTCGTCGTTTGAAGCAAGGACATAAATGGGCTGGAGTGTGATTGGAATATTTGCATGCTTACTCCCTAACTTTTTTTCAAATGCACTATTGACAGAAAGCTGTAAAACTGACAGGAATCAAATTAACATTCTTTAATGTAAGCTGTTATTGCAAAATTATCTAATTTACTGCAATAAATGTTCCCTCTCTTTCTTTCTCTCTTATAAATGTATGATTTTATTTTTCTGACTTGCAAGGAGCTAATGATGAAGTGATTGGTAGTATTCTTCTGGTTTGACTTTTAATCTCCAGTTGGAACAGGGAAATTTTGAAGACTGAGCCAAAAGCAAATTGCTAATTATGAACAGTGCATTTTTTTGCTTGTTTTAAAGGCTGGAAAACATTCCCACTTCAACTAAGGCGTCTTTCAACTTAGGCCTGATTAGGGTGTTCTAGAGAAACCTAGAGATGCAAGATGGCACCGTCGGTACGTTTAAAGCATAAATAATGCTCAGGAATCCTTACAGGCTCTGTAGATATGCATTAGTGAAGTGTTGCATGCAGGCTTGGGCTGTTCCTGCAAAAGGACTTTTTCCTTTTTCAAAATCCCTTTAGATGAATTCTGGTGTAGATGATAGGTAATTTGACCAGAATGCTGCTGCATTGTTTGTACAGGGCTACGTGGGGATAAGCAACATGCTGCTTGTGTATTCCCTGTGCCACAGAGACTGAACACAACTGTAATAGCTCTTTTCCCTGTTTGTGGTTGATAGCTATCAGTGACATTGGGTCTGGAACGGCATCAATGTCTCCTCGTGTGCATTCCTCAGTAGTACTTGTACACCTGTAAC
>NW_010972438.1:16080605-16081217 GCF_000737465.1 Haliaeetus leucocephalus | reverse complement strand
GGAAACAGACTCCACAATCAGTGAGATTGTAAAGTAGGTATGTTCATTCAGCGCTGGGCAGCACGGGGGGTAGTCCCACCAAAGTCGTGCGCGCCTGATTTGGCAGTTCACTTTAAATTTATACAGTCAAGTGTTACATATACATAGAGTTTCGCAATACGCCTATACATAGGCATTACCTATCCCCGCTTCATATTAAAATTAGCTCTAGGAAGTCATTTCCATAGTCTCCTCTCAACTGCGCTTGCGCAGTGCCTCCTTATGGTGGTCGTCTGGTGGTCGTGAAGATGAAGGCTGTATGTCTTCTTCACGGTGAACTCTTAACCTTCTGTCCCTGCGCAGACTCAGTTGTCCCTTGGCATTTGTCCAAATCACAAGGTCGGTCTTGGCTGGTTCTTGGAGCCACTGCTGCTTCTTATCAGGGACTATCTCCTGTCCCAGCCAGCCTCAACAATGCAAACGTTAAACATCACTTCTCATCCCCTTGGGCCATGTCTACCTCTATTGAAACTTCTTTAACTTCATTATAAGCTAGATAATTATTAAACAATTCTTATCCACATTCATATATCTACTATATCTGCTAAGGTTTCTTTGGTTCCCCATCTCATA
>NW_010972438.1:15903978-16080595 GCF_000737465.1 Haliaeetus leucocephalus | reverse complement strand
TAACAGCAATCTGGAAGACGTGTTAAACCAGAAGGAGACGTGGTGGGCAGGTCTTGCGAACTAGCCTAATCAAATGGGTTTACTTGTCCTTCCACCATAGTTGGGGGAGAGAGGAAGAGTCTCCTTCATTTGGTGACTAGGAACCTTAGAGGTTAGTCCATCTCGGTCCCCTGGCTTTAGAAAGTGCTTAGGAAGAGGAGTCTCTTGTGGCCACACATCTCACCAAGAGCTTACTGTTTTGGCCCAGCTGCTCCCAAAACAGCAGAATGACTCTTATCTGAGGACAAGTCTTCTATCTACCTCAGTGCTTTGCTAGAAGCCACTTCATGTTTTTTCCTGCCAAGCATTTAGGATATCTTGTGGGTGCAGTTGCTCGTATGTAAAGTTTTGGACCTTATTCTTGAAATAAAAATCCATAAGGTATCATGATCTTGAAAGCAGAATTGTGTTACTAAAAACAAATGGTTAAAAGGGAACTTTATTTTGAATGAATTAAAGGCAACCTTTTTTGATGCTTTTTTTAAAGCCACTGAAGAACAGTCCTTGTTTTGTGATTGAAACAAAACTCTTGATTTGCTTGACGATGCCCCAAAAGAATGTTTGAATACAAATTTGTTTTTATTATGCCATAAGATTTTCAATTACCAGAACCCTTCCTAACTGTTATACCATAATAGGAATGTAGGCTTTTTCAGAGTTAGGAATTTCTATGCAAACATTGAAAGTTAATATAAAATAAATGAATAGCTTTATTGTAACATGTTATGTTGTGATAGTACAAGGTAGAATTCTAGTGTAAGAAAAAATGCAGGCAGTGCAACCTATGATTAAAATGGTGCTTGTGAATTGTTTCCAGTTTGTGTTTTAAAAAAAAAAAGTAGGTGGTCTTCTTGTGAAGTCTTAAAGATATCTTGCATCTTTCACTAGTGGCTATTATGCATTCAGGCACCTCAGGAACAAAGAAATGACAGAGAAATGGATGGCCTGGGCTTAACTAAGTAGGTGATGGTACAGATGAGGCCTGATAAGCTTAACACTTCATCTCTGTGCTGCCACTGTGGTTTGCACGGAGATTAGAACTGTCTCACTGTGAGGAGGGCAAGCTCCACAAATTCACTCATACATGGCAGTTCTGTAATGAGGTGATACTTCATTCCTTAAACTACTGAACTAGAACTGCACAAACAGATGTATGCCTCTGGCAGTCCTGTGCATGCAGCACAGGCTCTGCCGTACCTCCAAATGCAAACAGAATGTCCAGTTGCCACAATTATATTTTATTGATGTACACTGTTCTTTGTACATTTGTAATAATGAGGGACAAATTGTAATTCTGTGAAAAGAGGAAACCTGCAAGGAAATTCTGGATATTTACATTGCAGGGTAGAGCTTGACAAGAATCTAATAATTATTATAATTTTTCAGTAGGTTAACAGGACAAAATCTGGTGCTGGAAATTGAGAGAGTATTCTGCCCTTGGTTATGTGCATTATGTTCTTTCCCAGCAAAACTTTTTAGAAAGCTCACAAGATGGAGATGTGACCCTACATTATGAATCTTTTACACAGTTGCTGGTAAACAACCAAAGGTCAAGCTCAGTCTCAAGTTAGCTTTTTTTGTGCTTGATGACATGAGTTTAGCAAAACTACATCAGGATGTGTTGAGAGTCAGAAATGACCACTGGGACCCTAATTCACACACGGATAGCTTTAAGTGCTGACTTTTTCTGCCTGCTTCAATAGGACCACTTATGATTTTAACTTAAGTATATGTTAATTACTCTGCTGTCTTAGAGGCTTGAATGCAGTTCACCAAAAAGGTCATTGCTTTGTGGTGAGCTGAGAGGAATTTTATCAATAGATTGACTAGTAATAGCCTGTGATTCAGGCAGCTTTGTTTGATGTTCTGAGGTTTAGCAAAATTGTGTATTTTTATTAAGCAATGAAATAGTAGCAGTCTGCTGATGGCAGTTTGCTGAACATTATCATGAAGAATATATTTTAAAAATGGAAACTTTAATTTTGATGTCTTTGTATAAAAGATACTGTTAATTGTAGCAATTTAAAGTTTACTTTGTGCAAAAAGTACTTAAAAGAATTCAAACACAATGAATATTAAAATTCTGTTCTTCAGAATTTTAAAACCAGAGAACCAGTAGCTTTATCTTGCTTCCTCTTCTACAGACTTGTTGGTCTAGGTCCAGTCTCTCAAAATAACAGAACCACCAAATCTTTTTTTTTTTTTTTTTTTTTTCCTAAGAAGGGGATGCCTCCACTAGATGCTGATCATTTAAACCTGGTCTTTTTTTAACTGTAAAAAAGGCATTATTTAACTAACTAGTAGACTTGAATCAAGTAAAATAAGCCTCAACATAAGCAAACATAATTTTTCAATGCTGAGGCTTTCCATTGTGGTATAACGAACCACATAAAACACTTCTATACATATATTCCCTAGTAGAGTATTTGTGTTGCAGAAATGTGATTTTAGACATTGGCTGTTTATACTAATGAACATCCCAACTGGAACAAGATCTTTTATTTAAGAAGCAAACTTTCAAATTGTAGTGCTTGAAAATATCAGCCAGTATATGCATATGCTCCTAAAACACAAGCTGTTTTCCTGTAGTATTTTTATTACAAAAAATAAAGTAATATTTTTAAAATGCTGGAAGCATATGAACAGAAAAGATACAGTAAGGAGATAACAGTATGTGTTCTTTTTCTAATTAACAACTTCTATGTCATTAAAGTGTTCTTCTACTAGCTTCCTTTCATGTGTGAAAGGAGCAAAAGTAAATTAATTACTATTAGCCTGAAGGAGAGCACACCGTATTCTTTACAGCTTCATAGTATTGATTTGGCTATTATTCATAGCTTCTATTCTCTGCTATGCAGATTGATGCATCTTTAATTCATAGATACATTATCATTAATAGTGGTTTATTGACCAAGCAAAACAAAGCTGTTGCTGGGTCCTTTCTAGTACAAAAGCTCCGTACTTTTTCTGACAAATGTATTAGTTTATGCATCCTATTATAGACTCTCGAGTTAAATGGTTTATTTCTATATGCTACAGTGATGACCTATCGTGGTGCTATATGTAATATGCTCTATTTTTTTTTTGTGAGATGAACTCTGTTGGTAATGTAATGAATTCCTAAATTACAAAAACTTTCTAGCCCTTTGAGAATCAGAGAAAAGCTGAATAAGCATCTCCGTGTTTGTGGATGTATGATACAACTAACTGCATGTAGAAACCTCTGTAAATAATAGAAGAAGAACGTGCCCTACACTTTAACTTGAGATAGGTTTGGTTCAAATTTAATTTGGTTAAGTTTGGGCAAAAGTTTTTTAATTTTGCAAAACCAGCACTAAACTGATGATTTGTTGAAATGTTTCCAATCTGATCAAATACTGACATGTATGTACACAAAAATAAATCTACCCTTAAGTAGTCAACTTATTTTCTTGTTTGGCTGGTTTGGTTTTTTTTGGGTTTTTTTTTTGTTTGTTTGTTTTTTGTGATGCACAAAAAAGACAAGACTGTAATACAGGCATAAGACAATACAAATTTCTAAGTAGAGGGTCTGAATCTGGTTAGTTTTTGACATACATTTTGATGAAGGCAATATCATTAGGGAGCTATGTACACTTTAATAAATGTTTTGTCTTTTCAGTTTCAGGGGAAAATAAGGACTGAGATTGAGGCTGATATTCTTCACCCTCCTCTCTGCAAAATTTTAAATTGCTCAGTGTGTTTATTTACTCTTTGCATTGATGTTTTGGAATACTTGCTTATGGTGTAGTGTGGGTATGATATGATACAAAGGCTATTATTCTGTAGATTATTAATCCAATTTTCATTAAAAAAAACAAAGCAAGAGCTACAAACAGAGCTCTGTTTCTGGTTTTGATATGTTCATTGTTTTATGCAGAGGGCTTTTTCTTAACTAGGTTTCAAGCTTCTTTTTTAAAAGTGCGAGAGAGAAAACACTCTGAGGGGAAAAACCCAAACACCTTGGGAGCTAGCAGCATGTCAGTATTTTAGATGCCAGGCTAAGAATAAATGCATTATAGCTAAATGGTCCAAAGAGAGAAAGATATGGGCAAGTTCAGTTGTACAGGGCACTAGTTTATATCATACTACAGTCTTTTAAAGGCAGTTATCAAATATTGGATTGGACATGGTTTGGCAATCAAATTTTAACCCTTTGTATTTCCTTGTGTATTTACCAGCTTGTTTTATGAGGCATTGAAAGAAATCATGGTGGATATACTACTGTACCTGAATGTTCAGAAAGGCTAGTCATTCTGTACTGTTTCATGTGAAGTTCTGTAAGTGACTGAGAATCACACATGAAAGTGAAAAGCATTAGCTTACATGGCAAAAACACAGATGTGTTTTCACACTTCCAGGCAGTGCCAAATACTACAGTTTGGTTTCCAAATCTTTTCTTTTCTTTTTTTTTTTTTTTTTTTTTATGGTTAGTCTGATGAATTCTTGTCAAGACATCTGCACACAGACCCACATGCAGGTGGTCTGATTTTCAGAGATGCTGAGAACATACTGACATTGCTGGCTTTGATGTGATGTGACTGAGGGGAGTTTAGATTTTTGAAAATAAAATCATTTTTCATGTTCAGTGATGAAATGAAGAACTGGAAGCCTAAATTTAGGTGCCTGAGTTCAGATATTCAGATGTTATGCTTTTTCTTGTTCTTACAAGTCCACTTTGATACACAGTGTTCCGATACCTGTCTAAAATCCTAAATTGATATAAATACTTTTATCAGGTGGAGACAGAAAAGTGCGATGATGAGATATAGCAGTAGGGACCAATGCTATGTCCTTCATAGTGACAAACAATGAAATAAAGCCCATTTAAGAGTTAATGTTGAACATCCAACCCAATGGAAAGAGTAAAGTTATAGAATTGTTACCCAAGCTGATGAATGTTAGTTATAGAGAAGGTTGCAAGTTGCGAACAGAGTTTGTGTCCCAAGGAGATAAGACTACACGTTTCTTTTTCTGAGGAACAATAAGCATAAGCTATTCTAAATGAGCAGTGCTTTTAAATCTTGTCACAAGACATGGCTATTGCTAAGCAAAGGTTTGTCTTCAGAATGCTCTTCAGTTTTTGTGTCTCTGCTTCACTTTGTCTGTAGCTTTCTTTGTTGCTCATTTTATTGCTCATTTAGGGGCAACCATGGAAGGTGGGGAGGCAGTTGTCTAGTTTTTCTGGGATGGAAAATAAGCATTGTCTAATAAAAATATATAGAAATACTGAAACGCAGAACAACAGCTGGGTGTAAGGCAGGCATAGGTCCACAGAAGCGGAACAATAAGGAGGGAGAGAGAGACACACAGTGATAAAAGGAAGTGTAATACAAAAAAAACATTATAAAGAAAGTCTGATTGAAAGAATTAGTTTGTGGGTGTATCCTGTGACCTTAAGGCACAAAGCAAGCTGTCTCTTTTGGTTGTCCTTGTTTCCAGTAAGCATAAGGGCTTTCAGAGAGGACCAATGCACTTTGGTGTACAAAAGAAAATGCTGTAGTATCTCATCTCAGCCAAGAAATTGGTGAAAATAGTAAATTGTCAGGTTCCCTACTTCTGAATCTTCAGTGACTCAGAATAACTATCCAGGATGAAAGGACTGCATTCTCACATTTCTTCAAACTTTTGTGAGGAGCAGATTAGATGTACATGCTTCTAATATACTTCCTTTCACCTGAAAATACAGTGATGGCTTTGCCTTGAATGAACGCACCCTCTGGGTCATATTGTGATTCTGCAGATTTATACCTATGGGGTTTTTGTTCATTGTTTAAAGCAGTTCATGTGAAATACTGTAGTGAGTTTTCAAGAGTATCAAGTATGCCTTTATGGAAAAAGGAGTCTTCAGGGCAGTTCCGGAATGTTCTTTTTTGGTTTACATGAGGGCTTTATGTTCTCTTCTAAAATAGAAGCAAAGGTATGTATAATTACATAGATAGCTTCTGTAAAATATATTTCTAAAGCAGTTTTTAATAGACTTGCTTAGACTTTAATAGCCATGGCTCTTAAAACACCCATGCTGGCCTGTGAAGATCTTTCAGATGTGTAAAAGAATTTACAAGACAGTAATTTGCTTTTTTCAACCATTTTCAATATGATGGAATTTATAGTCAGGAAAGATGGTGAGCTGGCACTGTTCTGCAAAAGAGTCCAAAGTCCCCTTGGCCTCTGCCTCTGGATGCTGGAGGCAGCAGCAAGGCAAACTTTCTCAATTGTTTTTTGTTACTCTGGTTAGCCCTGACCCAAAGCAGCTCTCTTAGAGGGAAAGATGGGAGTGTATTCCTGACCTCTGCTTGGAGTTAGATCCCCTAGCTAGGTTGTTATTTGGGTCACCCATTTTTCATGGTGGACTTCAAGTAAAAATTGCAATACTGAATTACTCTTAGAGGGCAAGTGTTTGAAATGGCTGGAGTGTGTTTCCATATCTTTATTAGAGAATATGATAATTTATGCATCACCGATGTGACTGCTGCTTTTAAATTTTATTTGTGTTGAGAAATGCTCTGTATTGTAGAGTAGCTTGTATCTTTCCACACTAGCTCACCTGTTTTAACCAGGTGTATATTCAAGACTCTTCTCATTATTGCTGTTTACATGGTATACCTATACATATCTAGTTGTGCAAAGGTTTGAGGAGATATCTTGTGTGGACACGTTTCACAGACAGGACAGAGGAATATTGCTAAATCAGGAGTTGGGTTGGTTGGTTTGTTTGGTTTTGCTTACCATTCAGCTTAATGCTTTAATTGGTTTGGTTTTGTAGCACTTGCATGTAGCAATGAGGTAAAAATAGGTCAGAAGTAAGTATCTTTGTAAAGATTAAATATGCTGGGGATATAGTGCCCTTGCAATGACTGTACAATACTTACATTGTGTGTAAATTATTTTGCAAGGAAAGCAGTAACTATCCTTGTCAAGTCTGCTGATGATAACAAATTTCCCAGGATAGCTGATCTTTGGCTGTAATATCTCAGGCACAGCTTTGAGTAGCTAATCATAGTAAAATAGCATGCAACCAATATTTCAATATTTTGCATTTCAAAGTGTATTTTATAAAGTAACTAAATGGGAGTTTGAGGCAACAGGAGTTCCTCGGACACCAGTGTGCGGCAAGAGTCAAAATGTGACAGGCTAATGTAGAGCTCCTTGGAGTCATTTGATGAAGTGAATAAAAATTTCTCTGCAGAGAAGAAAATGAGCGTGCCATCACACTGGTCATCGCTGATGGATTTCATCAACACAAAGAGGTTCAGTAAAGGTTAATAGGAGTGTGTAATGTGGTGTAACACAAACTCCCAATTATCAAGGAGTTCTCTAATGTCAAGGTGAGAAGTATGCCATTGTGACTCATCTTTCCATGCAGATCAAGCTGAAGCTAGCAAAGTTATCTGTGGTCTATTGGGCAGGGCACTGGAAGAGTAACCAAGAGAGCTTGTTCTCTTCATAATTTTGAACTGTTGTGTGACATTGGGCATGTCACTGAATTTATGTGGTCTCAATATCCTCATGTGCAGAATGGAGATTATCATAGATACTTGCCAGCTATCAACAACAAAATAAAACCAACTCTTACTATTGCTTATTTTGTTAAGGCCTTTAAATTTGCTTCACTGAATGCATTTTAGAGTAAGGAGGACCACATAATAACAACATAATGGCAGCACTCTAGTTTAAACAAAACCACACCACCATAGGGTCAATGTGATAATGGGAAAATACAAAATCTTTTACTAAGAAGAGATTCACAGATGAGTCTATCAGAGGAGTGCACCATCTGTATTTGATATCTCTGCTGTGGTAGTGCCATCTGAGTAGCCTTCTGCTCAGTGGAAAAGCTCAGATTCCCACTCACATGCACATGTAATTCTGGAGACTGTTTTTTATTTGCCTTCAAATTCAGGTTTATTCCAACAGCATATACATAATTAGTGACCCCTCACTTCTAATGAAGCAGTTAGAGGCTGTGCTGTATATTTTTAAAATCTTTTGCTAGGAATTGCTCTGTTATCTCTCATGTGCAGAGGGATGTGTGCTGGTGTGGTAGAGCACTGCAAGAGCTTGAGCCACATAAGGTTTGAACTTTCACTCTTTGTGTCCCATCAATTTTAACATGGATATTGTTTTAAAATAATATTGTCTTATAAAATGATGTGATAGATTTTCTACATCAAGAAAAATTTATATTGTTATTTTTGATTCAAAAGCTCAGAGCCATATTTTGCTAATAGTGGAAAGTCTTTCTCTGTGCATAGCTCTTTTAATTGTGACACAACTGTTAATGGTGTAAGGCAGCACCTAATATGACTACATTGTCAGTTTGCTCCACATAAATTGTAGGTTTGGGGTTTTATACTTAAAACAAAAACAAACCCCACAAAGTGTAAAAAGGAGTAGGTATTTTTAAAGCACCCTGAATAAATGCCACTTGTTTTAAATTTTATGCAGTAGTGTTAATAACATACACACAAAAAAAATCATTATTCAAGGAGAAGAACATAAAAAAATGATCATGAGTTTTATTTTTAGATTGCAATGAATTGAATAGTGAAAGAAAAAACATTTTTTCTTGATGCATAAAAATGTAGTGTATTATCAACATTCTGATCCCTGTGCTCTAGAAGAACTTGACCTAAAAAACCAAGGTTACTTTAGGTAGGAAAGTCAACATTAGTGAAGAAATCCATGGGTTTGGGGGTTAAGAATTAATTGAGACAGAACTGTGTTTAAGGCTCACATAGCTTTTGACTTTGTAACTAAAGAAACCACATTAAGAGCTGCAAATTGTATTAGCTGTAAGATTTTTGCAGCCTTGCAGACTCATTGATTACATTTGATTGTCAGGACATCTCAAATATAGAATTAAAATAGTTCTAATAAGCCAATTAACTCACGTGGCCCTTCAAACCAGCACTTCTGTGCTGAAGGGAGTAACTGTTAGGACTTATATGACAGAGTGTCTGAAGCAAGTTTAAACGGTTCAAAGCAATGCATAGCACAGCCTTTCTACTGGGCAATAGATATTAATTGAAATAAAAAGCTGATGATTTAATCACAAGTGTATGTTTCTGTAATCTCATTTTACATTTGCAATGTTGAGACTTGAACATCTGACAGTGGTTTTGGTGTGGGGTTTTTTGTTGGGTTTTTGTTGAGGTTTTGTGGTTTTTTTTTTTTCAGATGGCATGGAGTAAACATACTTTTTTTTAACAGAAAGATTGAATGAATAATGGGTCTTTCACTTGCATGCTGGTTCTGCTTTTTCATTATAAAACAAAAAAATTATACATGCATATATATATTTAACGTGTGTGACAAAACCTCTCAAATAGCAACATTTGTAAAGTATGTACAACTATGCAAGCTTATAGCTGTGAATACATCTGAGAGGCGTATATCAGTTCCTGATATGCAACACAAACCAGCAGATTCCTTTTAAAGTATTATTACAGAATTCCTGTTGCGTAAAAATCTTTCTTTGGTCAGGATGGTAGTGGTATTTACTGGCTCTGAAAATCCCAGGGAGTGGGAAGAATTTTTGTCATAAATGGCTGTAGTGTTCTGCACATGTACAAAGCATGCACAGACTTGTCCAAAGACTAAGGACTGTTTATACACTTGAAATATTTTTATATACAGCATAAAGGTAATTGTCTTGATGTTGATAAGAGTTGATAGAAGTAGATAAAAACAGGAACACAAAGATTATGTTTCTATTTGGAGAAAAAACAAGGAGAAAAAATTCAAACTGTAGCTGACATGGCATCTTTCTGAAGTTGTCTTGCTTGTCTTTTCCTGCCTTGGTTACTCAAGCTGCATGGTTTTTGGTGTGGGGTTTTTTTGTTTGTTTTTGGTTTTTTTTTGTTTTGTTGGTGTCTGTGTTTGTTGTTGTTGACGTTTCAGTGCCAAATACTTGGATTGCATAAAATGCTTCAGACCTGAGTTTTGTATCAATTGCTTTCTGATATGTTATTTCTAGATGATCATTTACCATGCAAGAAAAAACCCCCACACCTAAATCCATGAAAAGCGTTAAAAGTTCTGATAGTGAAGTACAGTCTGTCTTTCCCTGGCGCTTACGTGAAATGATCTGGCAAAACAGACACTGAAGAAATAATTTATTTTTTGTGTGCTTTCTCAAATGATCAATGTTCTTGTCTCTCTGGAGAATTTCTTACCAAAGGCTGATTTTTGCAAGCAGAAAGAATCAGCATTTCAAGCTGGGTTTTTTTTGGGCCTTTTTTTTTTTTTTTCTTTTCATAACGCAGCAAATCAGACGTATCTGCTCGATCTTCTAGACAATTGGAAATCCACTTAACAAAAGACATGTCTAACTGTGACTCTAACTTTTCATGCACTTTTGATATGCAAGTCAATGATTTAGAGTGAAGTCAAGGCTGCTTTCTTTCCTTTTAATAACAGTACAAATATACTACCGGATATGTTACAAATGTTGATTTTTCATTATCACTTACTGGAATAAAATTATAGAATATTGAAAAAATTGAGGGTTTCATAATTTATTTTTTTTTTTAAACAAAACAAAAAACTTTATCATCAACTTCATCTTTTTAACAGTGGAGGGAAGTGGCTATTTAAGGCATTGCTTGGAAGAGCCATTCAGAATGGCAATACTATGAGGTGGTTTGCAAGTCTGGAAATATAAAGGACAGCATGGCCCAGAAGCTAGGTTTTTTCACCACTGTCCGTGATGGCATTTTGCTTGACTGCAACCATAGTGGCATGCTGCTGTTTTCTCAAAATGACATTAAAATAAAATAAATGATTTCATTTAAAAACTATTTCAAATTTATTTCAAAGCAACTATGTCTTTGCTGTTTTAGCTAATTTATTTAAATTAAAACCAAATTCAATATGTAAAAATCTAGTGGTAGGGAGATGATGAGAGCCTGGAGGTCAGAGAGCCTCTGCAGTGAAAGGAAGAGAATCCATTATTAATGATGTCCTTTGTTACAGTTTTATTGTGGTTTTGTTTTTTTCACTATCTGCTGTGATTCAAGTTTCTTGCATTGATAGTTATTACAAAATCAACTGTTTTCTAGATTGACTCTAAATTCCCAGCCTCATGCACATTGAGTACTAAGAGGAAGTGTATAGACATGCACAGATAAAGCTGGCACTTCTTCCCTCCAGACAATCACTAGAGCACAAGGATACTAAAAGCAGCTGGTGTTTTTTCCAACCACATAATTTCTCCTGTTTTGGAACCTTCCACTGACGGCTGAAAAAATAATAGAAGTATTTTTATGGCAATGAAATACTGAATGTAAAATACATATTATGTAAACCCCTTATTATGTAAACCTCTTGGTTGCCAAGGTCTTGCAGATCAAGTAAATACTCCTAGTTTGTTGCAAATGTTCTTGGAGGTTTCCAACAATTGACTAGACATGCACCATGCAAGCTGTGTGGTCCTCTCAAATAAAACTTAAATAATATCTTCTGTTTCCTCCAATTTTTTTGGTTGGAACTTTGGCATTTAAATTTGGAAAAAAATGAATTTATGTACTATGAACTAGCATAATTATAAAATAATAAATTATCAGTTAATAAATCATTCCATCTATTTTGAGTGCAAGTTATTAATTTTCAAAAGCACCGGTTACTCAATTTTGAGAAGTGTGGCTTTTTAATGTGTTCTCACAATAGCCTAATAGAATATATGGTATGATTCACTGTGCCTTGGAAATCTGTCGACTTCAACTGTACCATTCAGTTTTCAGACAAATGCAGTGAATAATTGCCTGGTTTTCTTCGCTTGATGGCAAAGCTTAAATCAATAAATCTGGTGACCTGAAAACAGTCTCTTGAAGTGACGCATTTTAAAATACTTTCTAAGAACTTAAAGGTCAAGTCTGAAGGAAACCATTTTTATCAGAACTTGATATGTTGAACATGATCTGTGCAGCTTGAAATAAGTGATTCAAATTTGTACTTGATCTATTAACTTAATAAATACGGCAGTTGTTCATGGCAGTGCATTTTGTTTCATTTGTTTTAAATTCTCCAAAGCTTCAAATCCTGTGGGACGTGGACAGACTTTGACATCATTAATTAACTGGGAATGTTTTCAATTTGCTGTTAATTTACTACATTTTATCGCAGTATTTGTTTCAATAACATTTACCTCTCGTCTACTGTGTTCTTGTATTTTCTCCAGTAAATAAAAAAAAAATTTTTTTTTTCTATTTTAGACAAATCACTGTGCTATCCTAAATTAATATTTTTGGAGTGGAGAGTAGCGAGTTTAGTAATGGCATAAATGGACTTAGAGAGTTGAAATCAGAACTCTGCTTATGGCATTTAAATGCAGACCAAGAAGGGGAAAAACCCCAGATCTCCCCTCTTGCCTCCAGGGAGCAAAATGCAGGTGGTCTGCTTGAGGTTTTTTAGATTGCTTAGACTACCATCTTGGATAGAATAGAGCCTCATAACAGGAAATGAAATAATGTGGAAAAATGGAATTATTACAGAATATAAAAGATTTAGTGTCCTAAATATTTACCGACAACTTTGTATTTTTAACCTTCTTATGAAATTGTCTGCAAATGATGTTTTATCAAATATTATTATTATTTGCTTATAAAAACATTCATACAAGTTATTACAGAGAAGTATAAAGTTTAAAGCAAGTCCAAAGTGTTACTTCGCTTTGAAAATTAGTTTTGTCAGAAGAAATGGGTACAATATGCACAGGCATGCTCTTACAATAGATTCCTTCCTTCCTTCCTTCCTTCCATCACAAGCCAGGACATAGCTGGGCCTGACTTATTTGCTGTTTTGATCATTTTAGTGTTCATCCAGGTGATTTGAGCCACTTTTTTTGATGCCCTTATTCTTTCTTCTTTCTCTGGAGTTATATAAGATTTGGAGATAATCATAATTCTATAGGCAAATTTTAATGATAAATCTTTTTAATAATACCAGCTCATTTTATTGACTCAAGTATTGTGCAGTGGGTTGCCCTAAGAGTCTGCTTTAGAGGTTTGGAAGATATTTTTGTACATAGGGCTAAAGCTGGCATAAGCCAGGTATGCTTTTCATCGTCCTCGCAGTATCATGGAGGTACAATTATGTGAACAGGTTAAGGGTTCGGTAATGGGCAATGATTAGTGCATTGCAACCATACATGTTTTCAATAGAGATAAACAAACAATAACTAGACTGGAAGCCATCACTTCTTAGAGTCCAGGCTATAGTGGAATGACATGGGAAAGAGGAATGTTCTCAGTATTAAATGCTTTTTTAAATTTTATATTCTTATACGCAAACACTGATAAAGAAAAAATGTTGATGTGCAGAAAATAGAGGATAAAATTTGCTTTGAATATAATTTTAGTGTTTAATCAGTCTTAGAGTTATTCACACTGTGAAAAGAGACAGTAAGTTAATGCTCATCCATATTGTATAAAATATATTTCTATGCTTGCATTTGGATAAAGGCTCATGTTTATGTGGCTTATTTATGGTTTTCTTTGCACGGACAGCTAAGAATGTCTAGATAAGCTTGTAGTATAAGTATTCGTAACGTAAGTATTGTATAAAGCTTGTGAAACAGACAGCTACAGGAAGTTAGCTGAGAAGGAGGAGGATTCTAGGTTGCTAAGGCACAGTGGATTGCCAAGCATATCACTGGTTTTAAATGATTTTTGGATGGGATATGAGGATTTTTTACTACTTTTTTTTGGCTGGTGTTCAGTTGCGGGGAGGGTAATTTAAATGCTGTGAAGGGGAATTATCGTTTTCCTACAGTGCACGAGATAAATATTTCTATTATATATTCTTAATGGAGTTCTGGTTCAAACCCAGTTCTGTCCCTGTGACAGTGGCTTGGCACAAAACAGCCTTCTGTCACAAATAAACATCAAATAAATGAAGAATGTCAGCAAAAATGTAATACGAAACTAATAATTAGTTGTCAAAATTTCAGCTGGTTCACTGTGAATAACTTTCCCCTGATTCTTTTTCATTTTTTTCTTCCAGAAATACAAAGAATATGAGAAGGATGTTGCAATAGAAGAAATTGATGGCCTTCAGCTTGTGAAAAAATTAGCAAAGAATATGGAAGAAATGTTTCATAAGAAGTCCGAAGCTGTACGGGTAAGTAGCAGATCAATCTGCTATTTCATTCTCTGATGTAAAACTATATAATTTAGGCTCTGCTCTGAAGGTTGTACTAGTAATTGAAGGTGCTGAAGTGTTCAGAAGTATTTTAGGATCAGTGTTCAAGAGAACAGATACAAATTATTTATACTATCAATAGATAAATGCAAGAGAGTGTAACTAGGTTTGGACTACCAGTTTCCCATACAAGTTTCTAAGGTATCACTTGTGTTCAGTAAAACATAACTATGTATGGTTGTGTGTTAAAATGTTAGATTTCAAAATATCAAACCAAAGCAGACTTAATTTCACTGCTCACTATTATAAAAATATTATTGCAGGGAATCTTCCAAGTTCAATAACTGTCCTTTAGTTCAAATCTAGAAAAAGATGCAGATACCTCAAATAGGACTAAATCCAAAATTCCTCTAATTGCAGTAAGTACTACATCACTCTAAAGGCGACTTATTAATGATCATTAAGTAACTACATTGAGCTTTCTGTGCATGTGTAGCTTTTGGTGGGGAGGGGAGTTTTTTTGTTTGTTTGGTTTTTGTTTTTTTTGTTTTGAAAGTTCTGACTTCTGTGTTTTACTATATTGAATAGGAGTTCATTGTAACATGCATATCCTAAAAAATAACAGGTCTTCCTGTTGTAGTTTTCATTTTGCATTATTCTTTGCTAGAAATTTAGGTGACTGCCTGTAATAGCAGTTCCTGTTGCATCACCTATATCAACAAGCTAACAGGACGCTGTGGTGATGCTATTTGCCACCAGCTACTCTATTTCAGCCAGATTTGTCTGCTCAATTGAGTTGAAGGTCTTTGTGTCTCAACTGTGGAGCTGAAGGCATCACCCAAGGACAGGGACTCCATTTGTGTAACTGTAGACAAAATTTTGCCTTCAGCCATCTATTATTTGTTATGGTGCAAAAGGGAGGGAGGAATTTGGCTACATTTTAGAGGTGGAATTTTCTGGGCTGGCAGTGAAGTAAAACATATTTCAGTTTGTAAACTGAGCACACTTGGCAGGGAAGCAAAGAAAGACAATAAACATGGAACCCCACAATGCTATTTTTACAGTCTGTTTTTCAGAGAAAAACTTCACTTTAAGATGTGTGTAAGAGCTTCCAGAAGCCCTGTGTGTGTGTTCCTTGCTCCTCGCTACTTGGAGCAGTGCTCATTTAGATTGAGAAGTGGAAAGCAAGCTGCACGCTTGCTGGTCAGAGGAGCTCTATTCCGTTGGTGTGGAGTGCTATTGGGGTAGAACAGTTTGTGTCTCAATTAGAGCTTTGCAACAAATGCTTTCTAATGTTTGTGAGTGGTTAGAACTGGTTTGGCCTCTTCATACAGATAGTGTTTTTATCTAAGGAAGAAAAAAAAATAGGACCAATACAGGCCACCATGCTCTGAGTAAAAATAAGCCCAAATTCTGTGAAGTTGAACCATGCGTATAGTATTGTGTGAAAGGGTTTTAGTGTTGGAAAAAAGTGACTGAAATCCAGAGCCTTCTTTGGAAGGTTTCCATCTTTGGAAAGGAAGCTAGAAGCTTGGTTTGGATAGGGTCGCTTCTTTTAAAAAATGATCTGCTTAGTTTACCTTCCAATAACTTTATTCTTTTTTGCATAATTGCATAATGTGGTCCATCTTGGTTGCTAGAGGTGGTAGTGAGTGACCTTTTATATTCTGGTAGTAAGTAGTGCTTAGTATTTTATGTCCTGATAAGTACAAAATCCTTTGGTACAGTGCAGGTTTTGCATGGGTTCCATCTTTGGTACATCATAGCTTATTTTCTCCTCATATCTGGAGAGGTGAGCTAGGAGTTACAAGGCTCCTATGGACCTAAGACCTCTGCTCCATGCTGAGACAAAGTAATACTGCATCGCTTTGTCTCTAAAATAACAGAATTTTGACATAATCTTTTGATGGAAACTTGTATGAAGAGCACTGAAACCTAGAATTCAGAGTAATATTTTAGATGTGCTGGTGGTAACATTGGGGTAAGTACTAAATGAAGAGTACCTTACAAAATATCTCTTAGGCCTAGAAATAACGGGGTGACCATTGCAAGGGTTCAAATCCAAGTGCTCAGAAAATGTGTTCCAGTGTTACCCCAAATAGTTACCCTACACCGCCCACTGAATTAGCTTCAAGTAAACATCAAAATCCATGGCTTAATTTAAAGTACTTTTTCGATAAAATATTTTAATCTACATACTTTTCAGGTTCTAGCAGATGTAGTAATCTGTGACAAGTATTCAGTAAGCCACAGTATATGAAAAGTTTAATTTGTTGAAAAGGCCAAGAAGAAAGACCTGGAAATTTAGAAATAGGATGGCTTGGAAACGCCTTCAGATTTTTGTTTTGCTTTATGCTTTCAAACACATTAACTTGTTCAAAGCTATTAATCACATTTGAACTCTCTTTTCCCTCCTCCCCCTTTATATTCTGGTTGAATTTTTATCTTTCTGTCTCATCGCTTTTCATAGTGATTAGTTAGTTCAGTGTGATTTTTATCATATTCATCCCCTGTTTGAATTACCCTTCAGTATGCAATTATCCTATCACAGAATGTCCTATTTTTGTGCTGTCAGATACATAAAATAAATGGAAAACTGAAAGTGCTAAACCAATTATATAACCTTTTGTCATCTACTTACTCATGGAAACCCTTTCAAGCAACTTTTTTTTTTTCTTCCCCAGTGTTCACTATTTACCTTAGATTTATGTTGGTTCAGGATATTCCTGTTAACCATTTCCTTCCTAATACTGCCCTACTTGATCGAATTTCAGAGAGGCAACTTCAGGTTTTATTTTGAAATATTTGTGACATGATTTAAGTTAAAACCACTCTTCAGTGGTTTTGATTCAATGTTGCTGATGCTTTGTTTCTAGCTGTGACAAATGTAGATGTATCAATTTACCTTTAAGACTATGACATTCTAGCTGGGAAAAATC
This sequence comes from Haliaeetus leucocephalus, assembly GCF_000737465.1. NCBI lineage: Eukaryota > Metazoa > Chordata > Aves > Accipitriformes > Accipitridae > Haliaeetus > Haliaeetus leucocephalus. Next base: position 16,063,457 of record NW_010972438.1, on the reverse strand, counting down.
TTAGTGCCCATAAGATGGCATAAGTGGAAATGTTTTCTGCATTGTTCAGCAGTGGGTTTAATTTTACAGCCAAACTCAAATAATCCCTTTGAGAACCTTGTGTAGTCTGCTGTCACTCGTGGTTTTGCTTTTCCTGGACTTTTAGTGATTTCATTCATAGGAAATGCGCTTGATCAATCTTAATTTAAAGTTAGCTGTGATTTTTTTTTTTATTTTTTTAAAAAAAATTTTTAGAAGGCTTTATGGTACTTTAATGATGCCACTTATTTGAAACTGAAGAGGACTAGAGCACAACAGCATAATGCTCAGTAATAAATGACTACTGCAACAGACCTGATAGTGAAAAAGAGGTGGAATTAAAACTACTCATTTGGTGCTTTTACTTTTTCTAGTTAATGGTGTAATAGGAAAAAATCCAAGGAAGATAGAGGGAAGTGAAAAAGAAAGCAAAATGAAAGATAAATAGGTTATTAGGGAATATTCCAAAAGCTGTTATTGAAACTTTAGCTATGCAGTTAAATTTCTATTTTCATTAGTGTTTCTTTGCAAGTAAAGAGAATCCTGTAAAAAAATTTGTTGATTTACTTGTAAGATGGCAAATCAAATGTTAAGGATTATTTTTCTTTAAGGCAACTGCCATTGCTGCAGCAGAAAATGCAAATAAGAGATTTCTTTTTATTAACTTTTCCTACTGTAGCTACCTGGTGTTCATTGTGAAGCTGATTCTCATTATAACTGTACTGTGAAAAGTAATTGCTGTTGTACAGTAATTCAATTTCAGTGCATTCATGCATCAGTAAGCCAGTGGGGTTTATCTAGAGAAACCTGGGACTTTAAAGCTTTTTATCATGAAATTCCACATGCAGACAAACGTTCTTCCAAGGAGTAGAATATCAGCATTTACATTTAACAAACATTTGCAATGAAGAGAAATAGATTTTTTTCCACTGATGATTTTTACACTGGTCTTTAAACTGTTTTCAGATACTATTAGGATGATATTGTTTATGCACAGTGTAATGTATGTGCTTGAAATATTTGTGCTTATTCATACACATATCTAGTTTGCAAATTTTAGTATGTGGATATATATGCATGTGGGTACATATCTTTACAGACACACATTTTGAGGTTTATATGTGTAATATCAACAGATGCTGTTTGCTATTGATTTTTTGCATATAAATGTACGTGTATATATATAAGCAAAGTATTAAACTAGATGTACTGCATCCACCTATTTCCAAGCAAATACTGGTAAATAGGTGTCCTGATCAATAAATTAATTTTTATTCAAAATAAAGTTAGTGAGTGCAAAATGAACTTGGCTGGATGAACACAGAGATCATGGCAGGTAATCCAAAGCAGAGAGTGAAAGGTACTAAACAGAGGAAGATTCTTTCTCCATAGGAGTATTTTGCAGTGTTCTGAATAGACTTGTTTATGAAAGCTCAGTAAGGAATTCATACTGATTATTGTAGTCAATGAATGTAGCTTTTATTTACAAACCACCCACAAGTGCTTTACTGTTTTCTTGGGTGTATTTGGAATTTAACTAATTCTTGGTGTGTAACTTAATGGTAAGTTCTTCCCCATTTGAATAGACACACTGGTACAGAAGGTAGTTTTTGTTTTCTGGTTGGCTGAGGGTGGTATTTAGAACTGGATTTTGAAAGTAGATGCTCAAGTAGCATCTAAAGTAGCACTGTTAAATACCTTTCCATTCCAGGAGTTATTTCAGTCATTCACTTTAAGGCTGCTGCTTTCAGTTGATGTCACTGGACTCATACAAAAGTGTAATCGCAGATAACAAACTGAATAAAACTCAAGTTTGAGAAAGGTGTCATTATTTCACATGTTCCTGTTGATAAAGAAGTTTTTATATGATCTTTGGGGGGCTGCTTTTCTTCTTAGGGTGGATAATTTTTGTCACATTCTTCAGTTGAGGTTATTGACTGCTTTCCTCCTGCCTGCCCCATTTACATTTGAACCTATTGTCACTTTTGCCAGTGGTTAAATCCCTACAAGTGTCATCAGAACCAGAGAGTGGGTACAGGAAAAAGAGTCTGTATCCTCACTGAGGAAAGGCAGAGAAAACTCAGTCGTAAGAAAGGACTGGAGAACACAGTGCAGTGAAAGGGCGCTGGGGGAGATGTAGAAGGGACCTGAATAAATTATGGGAGGTTTATTTAATGGATGAGGGGTGGAGACAAAAAAATACTGCGATAAGATGTTATATGGAAAATGGGAACATGATGAAGGATTAAAAGCAAAACAATCAAAAAAACCAAAGAAATGCACCTTCCTGTTCAGTAGTCTTGGATCTATGTTCTTAATACTGTTGAGCTGGTTTTTGGTTTTGTGTGTGTGTCTGACCAAAGCAGATATAGTCCTGAATACAGGGGCAGTATATCTGTTGAATTAGATAAAATAACATTTTTACTCAGTTAATTTTAAAATAAGTCTGGCTTGAATGGCTATGTTGTATTGAAGTACATTTAACATGTATTATACTGAAGGAGCATTTAACTCTAAGTGGAAGTACTAATCTGCAGCGTTATCTACGTAGGTTATTGAGCTGATCATGGGTAACCATGTTAATGTTGTCTAGACATTCATAGGACCTGCAAAGCTTTGGATCTTTTGTGCACCTTGCAGCTCAGAACACTTCCCAGCAGTATAATTATTTTACTTTTACACCAAAGATCAAATACATCCAATGTAATATACTACAAGACATTGCCAGTGTTCTAGGTCCGTTGTGTATTCTGTTTCCTTACAGCCAGGTGTCTCTGGTGCAGACATTATGTGTAAAATAATGTTTGATATTCCTTTCACTATGGTTTTAAATGGAATTTTAAAATAACAGCCATCTGTGTAATTTTCTACCTTTTATTTCTTAATATATAATCTGTGAATGAAGAACTGCTGCAATGTAATCTCCAGTTTACATTCCTGCATACTGGAGAATTTTTATAAAACCTGTTAAATCAGAGAAGTTGAGATTGTCACCGCTATGTCATTATGCCTATTAAGAGCATTTACTAGGGACAGAACATTTTTGTGTGGTGGGGTTTAGCATTTAGATTGTACTCTTGTTGACTTGGAAGTTGAAAAATAGTGGCTTCCCACAGTGCCTAAAGAAAAATTGAGGCAACAGTGAGGAATATACCAGGTGAATTTTGAACTGACTTTTTTTGAGACTGTTTTAAATGTACACTGTCTTCAATGTCCACTGTGTATTTTATTACACTGTATTTTTATTCTGATTTTCTATCACTTTGATCAAGGCTAGATTGGGAATGGCATTCTTGAGAAGCAAGTAATCATTCATATTTCATATTCATATAATAGAAGATAGAAAGGTCTTAAATGTCAGAACTTATTACTTTGCTAGGCTCACTATTTCTAAATATATCATAAACACTTTTTCACTATCTACTCTGTTCCCTCATTGAGCTAATTTGCATCTGCAGAATTAGAAGGAAGAAGAATGAATTTCTTCTGCCCTCTTTAAAACTGTGCTGCTCAGTGGGTGCTATTCTGACCCCTAATATTTTTTTAAAATATAGTAAGGCAGGTTGGTTTTTATCAGCAGATGGAAATGAAAAAAAAAAAAAATTACCATTAAGTTTATAAAATTACTGGAGGAAAAAATTATAAATGGTTGTGGGTGGAAGGAAATTATGGTGAATCAACCCAGTGTCACTATAAATAGTTTTAAATGACAGAATAAAGACATAATGAATAAAGGAGAGATGGCTACAATTGTCTTAATTACTGCCAACAAATTAAAGGTTTTCAGCAATATTTTTGTATTCACATTTAGTATTTTAACTGTAATTGTTGCTAGTTACTTTTGGTATCATTTGAATTTTGCTTATAGTTCTGTTAGTCTCCTTCATGTGTAAGTGATGAATTTTTGTTCTGAAAGCATTAAGAGCTTTATTTACTTTTTGAAAAATTAGACTACACTGGAAAATAAAAAGATGGTTAGCAATCCACTGACAGGCAGTGGAGTATTCAGTAGCATAATACGTAACTTTGATAGTCATAGTTTGAAGAATATTTAAAGGTAAAGCAAATATTTTTCTTGTTTATTGCCATTGGACTTAAGGGTTGCTTTTGCTAAATGTGTAGAAGTTAGGATCTTTGACAAATGAAGCATTAGCAAACCTATTCTGCTGCAGATCAGCTAGATCACATATTGCTGCTTTGCTTGTTACTTCTTTGAGTTTCCCAAGAAATGTGTGTATTTGTAAACAGATACTGCTATGAATTCTGAAAGGGGGGGGAACGACACACACACACCAAACAACTTTCTTTTCATTGGAGCATAGGTGAGCTTCTCTTAACCTTCATTCCCATCACATAGCTGCAATATGAGTGCTCAGACTATCCTTGGGCATGTTGCTGGTTAACAAAAGAAATGAAGGGAAAAGGTACAATCAGTTTATCTCATAGCTGTACTACCTGTGTAATGGAATAGATAGGTTTAATGGAAGTTGGGGATTTTGTCTGTAGACCTCTCTGAGTCATAGCAGGGGATCCCAAGTGCGTTATCTAACTCTTAGATGTCCTAAAATTCAGGTTAGCTGATTCTACAGAAAGCTATTCTTTAAATAGGTAATGGCAGGGGGAAGAAGAAGCAAAACCTGAATAACTCAGTTGCTTTTTCTCATGTATACTGAGTTTCTCGGTGTTTAACTTCCACAGAATAAAAAGAAAACCAGCAAGAACTTCAGGGAGATCTTTCATCTGTTGCTTAATATTTTGGTTTTTTTAACAGCTCGGTAATGGCTTCATTGCGAAGACCTTAATTAGATCAAAAGAATTTTGTAAATCAACTTTTTTTTCTCTGCTCAGAATGGATTTTCTCTTTTCGGTCTCTGAGTACTAATATGTATTAAAGAAAAAAATATGAACTTGCTAGGTACATTTTTTTGAGGAAGGAGCCAGTAGTTCATGTTGGTCTTGTTTAGGAGATTCAGGGATATTTATCTGTCAAGATACTCAGGGAGTTAGGTACATAACCTGGTACATGCAGTATCTAGGAACTACTGTTTCCTAAATGCACACCTTTATGGACCTGCAAATTTGGAGCTTTCATTGTCTTGGTACAGCTTGAAATAAATATCTACAAAAAATGAAGCAATTTGAACTATGCTTTGAATTTTGGCTGTTTTTAAAGCTCTGGCATGTTTGCATGTTAAAAAAAAAAAATTCCACACAGTCTAGCCACTCTTAAGAAATTTAGTGAATTTCTGTTGGAAGTTCAAATATAGAAAAAAAAGAAAAAATACTCTTCAGAAAAAAGGGAAGAAAATAGAGACTGGTAGAGAAAACTTAAAAGCATTTGCTGCTGGAGACGATTATGATGGTTTCATCTTCAGTGCTGAGAAAAGTGAAACATATTTAAAGATAGCACATTCAAATATAGAACACTTATCTGAAAATACAGGCGGAGAGAAAAATCAAACCAGCCACTTCACAGAATAATTCTTGTATTAGACTTCATTGCAAAAGTACATAATATTCAGTCTTTGCCATCAACATAAAATAGCTTTCCACACAGCAGGAAGAAGACAGTAAAGTAGTTTTGGAAGAATGAAGTAGGATAAATTAGCCTCATGTATCCTCCTTTCTTATCACTCTTTTAGGGTATTAGCATATTTTAATATTTTACATTATCATTAATTATTTTAACAAAAGTAGTCATATTGTCCAACTTGCTGTTCAATGTGTGATTTAAACTAGTCAGTTCAAATAGTAATGTATTATAATTAAAATTTAATTCCCCTTGCACAATTGCCACCTGTTCAATTTTCAATTATAATTCTTATTTCATATTGTAAATACATATCATGAAATCTATTTCTGGAATGATAAAAATGATTCTCAAATTTTATAAATACTGGTACGTTTATGTCTTAAAATTAATGAAAAATGTTCAAACAGCTCACTTTTAGTGTTTGCTGATACTTTAGTTGACTATAAATATACTCTTGAGAAGATGCATCATAACTTGCTTGCTGTTCATGTAACATTAGCCTATTTTCCAAAACCTTACATATATTCGATTTAATGCTTAGATAGCAAAAAAAGGTATCTTCTTGAAGAGAATGCTCAGTTTGCCATAACCTGCATTCATACAAGCAGGTTTTCAAGCTGCTGCCTCCTTTTCTTGTTACACGAATGATGCCAAACTCCTTGGTTCGGTCTGTGGAACATGAGGGAACAGTCGGAGCAGTAGTAAGGAGGAGCCTGTTAATAGCTTTCTTGGAGGGATTTAATGAATGGTCATTTATCAATATTTTGAGTAGGAGAGAGACTATCATCTCTGTGGGATTCTTCATTTTGAAGCACTTGGAAGCATTTCAGTGAAAAGAGCTGTAAAGATAATTCATTAGTATTTTTTAAGAGCTTTAACCCTTCACTCTGCTCTTTATTTGTGACAGAGCTTCCAGTGGGTATTGTGTTAGGTCAGGTGTGTTAGCCTAAACTGCTGCTGGAGCACCATTGTGAGAGAAGAACCTCCTACACTGATAACTGAGGGCAAATGCCTCATTTATCCTCTTCACTCCCACCTTTCCTGAGTTTATTTAACCTCAGTGTAATTATGTTGGAAGATGCCTGCTTAATCTAAAATACTTCCAGCTTAGTTTGTTTGTTATATCGTCTCTGAGAGCTGATTATGTATTCCAAAGGTACACAGTGCTGGTCAGCACAGTTACTTTCTCTCTCACCATTTGGATTTTTAACACTTGTTCAAAAGTTATTCTGCCTCATCTCATTTTCCCTGGACACTGTAGTTACCTTTATCTTCTTATTTGAATTGAATTACACTTTACAGGTTTATATGTAAACCCATCATGCTCCTTCCCCCAGCTGAGCAGTTTCTGTAAGACGGGAAAACCAAATGGACTGCAGCAGTGTGCTTTTTCAGTGCACAGGCTCTCTAATGGTTCTAGGCAGCTTCCAGGGAGGGTGGGGGTAAAGAAGCTCTTCCCCACAGCATTGAATTTCAGGTGGTCACAATTTCTGCTTGAGTAATTCAGGAGTTCAGGATTATCATGACTGGCCTAGTGCTGTGGGAAACACTCACACTTGGGAGACAAAAGCAGACTGAAAGGGAGGTGAGATGCTGCTTGTTTTCCTGGAAAAGCAGGGTGGTTTTGAGAGCAAGTTAACTGAAGCATTTAGTTAACATTCTTGTTTTGAACTGTATTTTAACAGCTGTGTGAAATGCAACTAGAATAAAACATCAGACTTGATGCTGTAACTAATTTAAACTGTTTAATCTTCCTTTTGACAAATACCAAGAAAAAGGTTTTGTCTGCTAGTCTTAGACTTCTGAATTGCCCTAGCCTGTACTTCAGAGTGCTTGCAGGTTGGCACTGGTTTCTCAAAAAGAAGTCTCCCCACTTCCCATCAGCTTCCACAGACGCTTGCTCCTCTTTCCTTTCTCCATTACTTCTCCTTTCCCTCCACTGCACTGTCGCAAATGTTTGGGTGGCTGTGCAGAATAGTCAGAATTATAAGACCAAAAAATTATCCAGTCCAGAAAGCCCAAACCAAAAACCTAAGAGAGGCTTTCTTTCCCTTAGATTAAAATTTTGATTATTGCATGAGATGAAAAATACTTGTAACAGCAAAGCACAGGAAGGAGATAGGAGACAGGAATGAGTTGGATCATATGATGGACACCGCTTTTTTTTTTTCTGTTTCTTTTTTCGTATCGGGTGGCAGGGATGGCTTAAAACCATATTGGACCATCTTCCTATTTGGATGTTTTTTAAGCTCTGTGGTGACTGCGCAGTTGTTTAGCGAAATTGTCTAATCACTTGTGTGTAAACGAGATGCTTCAGGTCCGATGTTGTATGTGTTGCTGTGCTAAATCTTTTTTGCTGTTGCATCCCATACTAGCAGGTGAGCATCTCCTTCTCCAACCTGTTTGTAGAAAATCAATTTCATATGTATGTTAGCTGCAGAAAGCGGAGCTCTTTAGCTCAAACTGTAGATGTCTGATCAAAAATGTTTCAAATTAGTAACCTGAATCTCTAGAGCTTCAGAAAAAAAAAGAAACAAGACTTGAACTTTCATTTTCTGAGGGAATAAGGCAAACTGGCTCACATGTGGCACATATCGATAGTTAGATTTGAGGCTTTTGCTAGGCAGAAGGGCAACATCCTAGGAACAACAGAAACCCACTGAAGCCTGAATCTCATAGTGCTCAAATTCGGATGGTACTTCAGTCTTTGACACTGGAGATCAACCAGCTGCAGGGGTGATAGGACGCATAGAACAAAAACATAGCCTTGCTGTGGATCGATTTTACTGATTGATTAAAATGTGCTTAAAAATAACACACTTAAGGATTTCAGATTACTTCCAAAGATGGGCTCTGAACGTGGGGTTTCATGAAAATGCCCGGGCAATTCTTTCTGTGTACACAGACAACAGGATCTTAAAACATTGATGTTGCAGAATTTGGATTTGTGGAAAGAACAGCTGAGGACCACAGCTCTGTAAAGCGGTACTGCAGTGCGCTTGGGTAAGAGCAGGTACAGAGGGTGAAGGCTGTGCTTGAGATGGCTTTTCTGTTTTGAGGTGATACAAAGTTAAAAATCCTGGTGAGGGGTTGGAGTGGAGCAGAAGTGTGATTTTTGTTGTCCTGGTATTTTAAGTTTGGAAGGAAGAATATTGTGTAGCTCGTTCTCTTAAGTGTTGTGTCATTTGGTGCTGTGTCTTTGGTGCTGTAGCAACGGTAAGAACAACAGTGTAGTCATTTATTTCAGGTAGCATCTTGATTTCAATACCATGTAATTATGCCACATTAACGGTGGTATATGTTTTAAAATCAGTTACACTGAAGGGAACAAACAATAAATTATAGAGAACACTTGATAACTTATTTTACTCTCCATATAAATAGATATAGCTATGTATTCTTGAATCAAATGCATTTCCCTGTACTTTAAGCTAGCACAGCATATCTTGGATGATTGCTTCTGGCAGCGCTGTGCAAGTACTCCAGGAGGACAAACTGTTTGAGTAAATAATAACAAAAAAAGTGTTTCATGGAAGAAATAAACAGTTCCAAACTAATACTATAAATTGAAGTTTTATTGATGAATCTGTTTTTTATTATAAAGGTTAAATTACAGCAATCAGTGTGGCACAAAGCACTACAGAAATACTGCATCATAGAAAAATCTTGTGCCCTGTATTTCTGATGGGTCATTTCAGTGCAGTGAAAAAATGCAACAGAAGCATTATATGCAAGAAAAAAGGCAATAACTGCTCTCTACCTGTGAGTCTTTGTTTTAAAACAAGCTGGAATTGGAGAAGCAAGTTATGCTGCAGAAAAATGCATAAGCTATGCTGCAGAAAAAATGCACTTAGACTGCACTTAAAGATTTCATGTATCTTCACATCACCCTTCAAATGTTTATCATAGCATGGGCTATACGCTACAACCTCCCCAAAACGTTTTTATATGTGTCAGAAAAAATTGTGGGATATCTGAGGTTAATTCTTTAATTCTTATGTGTAAGGACAAGACAGTATTTAAAACCACTTTAACAGGTAAATCTTTGGCACTGGTAGGGGACACGTTAAGGGAGAACATGGGTAAACATCTTTATTTGCTAGCTCATACCTTACTTTGTTTCATCAGTGGGGTTTTTGATTTTGGTACCCCTTGGGGCTATCACAATGAGGGGATTTTGTCCTTAACACACTGAGCAGACTAGAATAAAATCTGTAATTAAAAAAGATTGGCTTATATTGTAATTCTTCATTATATTGAAAAAACTGAGTTTTGTCAGGAAAATCATATTTTTATCACTCATTTCCCATATCTTCTGCTGAGATGGTAATTTAGCACTTTGTAAATGCACCAGTAAATCAGTAATTCTAGAGTCATTAATTTTGCATTTATCTTAATTGTGTTACGTTTATGGATATTTATGAAGTTTTACTTTTTTACACTTGAAAAATATTACCACAGTGTTATTTCTGAGATGGGGCTAAGAAGACTAAATTATCTTATTTTAATGCAAATATTTTTGACATATAAAAATGGAAATACTGCCTTGATTTGTGAATTAAGCAATTTTCATTTAAATGTCACTATGAATCATTATAGAAACGGGAATGGTTATTTTCCTTTTGCTTTTAGATAATTCCATGCTCATAATCTAGAAATTAAGTCACTAACCTCTTGATCTTTATTTTTGACTGAAGTTCACAAAATTCATAAAAATTGAGTCCATAGGTGGCTAATTAATATACTGACGGACAACCTTTAACTCAAGAAGCCCATAGAACACTGATTGCCATAGGCTGGAATGGCTTACTAAAAAAAAAAAAGAAAGGATTTTGTCCTGTTTAAGTTCTTTTCTTCAGCCATGCACTGCTGACCACTGCTGGAGAGAGGTTTGGAGCTGTCTGTCTTATGTCTCTTACATGCTGACATTGTATGGTGTGATAACATAGACTCACTGCTGTGATTCTGTAAACATCTTGAAGAGCTGAACATTAAAAATTATTAGATGAATGCTCTGCTTTTGAAAGACTGAGTAGTTTGCTGAGCTTACGATACAGTTCTTTGGGAGCTGGTATAGTCTTTAACTAAAAAATTATATTTTATTTTACAAAATGCTGCATGTTTTCTGGCTTTTGTCTTCTTGTTCATCCTCTTGCTTTCTGAGCTCAAATCAGTGTGATACGGTGTCCGACACAACCTCATGCTGAATCTTCAGCTTTTACTTTTCCGCCCAGAGAGAGAAGTGAACCACACAGATGACGCTGGCCTGGCTTCTTTGTGCAAACCCAAAGCAATGTTCAGGAGAAACTCAGAGTATACATGATAAAAGTGAAGCAAAAGTTCCTCAGAACTAGATGAAAACAACCCCAAAGTTTAAAAACACAAATGTAAAAACAGAGAGCTGCCTTGGGTTTAAAATAGTCTGAGGTCTTTGGGGTTTTTTCCATCTTTCTCTTTGGATGTTGAAACTCAGCTTTGTTACATATAGTACCATGAATGTTGAGGGACATGAGCAGATGAAAAAGAGGTATATTTTTACTGTAATAATAATCAAATATTGTTCACCTGTTACAACCAGATGTACATCTCTGTGAGAATACAGGCAGTATCCTACATTCTGTTCCTGGCTGCAGGTGACAGTTTTGAGTTTTTCCCCAGTACCCTGCTCTCCAGCTGAGGACACGATTAATTGGTAGAAATACATTTTATTACTCCATTTCTCTCCTGATGACTATAATGCAATATATCACATAAACACTTCATAGAATTGCTTGCCATTTTTCATGACTAAGGAGATGGCATGTGCAGTTGGGAAGCTGTAGGAATGGAGATTAGTTAATTATTTTAGGCTATTCCAAGTGACAGTCTGCACCAAAGGAATTATCAGTGCCTTGATAAACTTCTTTAAGCCAGAAGCTATTATAACTCTTGATTTTGGAGTTTCATAGAAATTATTTAATTACCTTGGTTCTTCCCTTTTTTAAGCACGTGGACTCATAAAAATAAAATTCCTGATCACTGTTTTGTGGCTTTTGTACTGAACTCTAAGGCGATTAATTCACTTGTTCCATGCTGTATCAATACTGCCTGCCACTTTGTTCGCAGATCCTTTGTGGTCTGGCTGCCTCCCTGCCAACATACTTGCTACTTTTTAAACAACTTCTGCTTTTCTAATATTTTATTGATATTTTAAGTTTGCACTACTTGTTGATTTTCTTCTCTGTTTATCTTCAGTTCTCTGTAAACTGTTTTCTCTTAATCATGCTTAAGCCTACTTTGTCTGCACTGCTGGGTTACTCATCATGTGGTGCTTCATCTTATATTCTAATTTGTTTACCCATTGCCTTGCTCCTTAGATACTTTTAAATTATGATGGTGTACTTCTTCCTTTCTCCCGAAATTAACCCTTGTTAGAATTACATGTTCATTCTGAACGGATAAAGAAAGCACAAAGTGATTATTTTGTGATTACCCTGAGGTGAAATTCCACGAATAGTTTTCATTTCTTTTGATACTTGTCTGAGAGTACTGTTTGCTAAAGAAACAGTGGCTGTAAGCCCTTACGGTGCACAGTGCTTTCAGTTTGCAGGATGGGTACTTTTCCTATGAAGAAATAAAGACGACTGCAACTTTACAACTGTCAATAACAATCAAAGAGATGAAAAAGTCACAAGACACATTTTGCGTATAAATGATGTGTTTATTTTGAAGGTATGGGTTTGAAAATAAGGCCTCTACCCTTTCAGAATGCTAGAAATGACGATTGAAATGAAACCAGTTAAGCTAATCGATTGTAGTTGAAGCTACTTGGATTTTCAGTATTATACAAAATACTCGAGACTAAGTAGTGGTTTGGCTCGGTTTGCTAGAATTAGCTTTTATAATTAGTCTATCTCCTAAGAAAGCCATCATGAAATTGAGAATGGTTCCAGCCACTCCCTGTATCTAGAAGTGTGTTATCTTAAATACATTTTTGCACTCTGAGTATATCAATACACATTTTTAAACATCAATTACTTCACAGTTGTGTTGCCACATGTCTGTCAAGTCTTAGTGAAACAAGTCACTTTTAATGAAGAAAGATAAAGAATTCTTATGTTCTAGGAACTGAAGGAAGAATAGAGGAGTTCATTAGAATATTTTTAAAGATTAATTTACTAATGACTAGATTTGAAAGTTTTTATCATGCAGGTTTAACAGAGACTGAGTTTTGCAAGACTCTTCTTTTTTTCATATGTGTGGGAATACTAGACTGGAACAGGTGAAAAAATGTAGTTGTGTCAGAATGATCCCTGATGATACAATCAGGTGATGGCACAGAAAAGAATATGGTTTTACTGCAAGACCAACAAAGAAATAAAGCATACTTTAAAAATGTTAAGTAATACAAAATAATGGCTTCTGTATTACTTGTTCTTAAAACATTTTAGCGTAACATGTTATGGTGCCAATCTGTAGGCATATATGTTTTTACTGCTAGTATCTCGTTAGAGTGCATAGCAGGTATGGGAGAAACATTATCTTATGTAGTTGCAAAATCATAAAAGTCCAGCTGCTCCTGCTGAGACTTCCCTGTTAAAGGGATATAGGATGTAGTCAACTCTAGGTTTTCAGTATGACATATTTCTAAAATATTTCATCTAAAATGGCAGAGCTAAGTGAAAATTAGAAGTCTTTCATATATTATACATGATTAAGTGAAGTCTTAATTAGCTTTATTCCACAGCAGAAAAGTTGAGAATCGTACAAGGTAGCGCTTCAGGTCATAAAGGCAATTGTTCTTACGTTATTCTGATTATGTTGTAGAACACAGACTCAGGAGGATGCTCAACATTCCAGGTGTAAACATAAACTCTGCAATATCATTCCAGAATTCAGACAAAGACATGGAATTTATAAGTAGCTGTAAACATTGTGCATTCTTCAAGGAGAATTTAGTGCTAGTCCTGTGATAGGAGGTCTGTGCAGCATACCGCTACATTTGTTTTGCTCCCATACAAGACAAATCCATGCTGTTCGTGCAAATCTTACAAGGCTGGAATCCTTGCAGGTACTGACGTAGATGGTATACTTTATTTCTTCTTGCACCGTGTATAAATGTCCAGTGTGAAGAGGGAAGTACTTGGGATAATAAAAATCATAAGCTTTAACCTTTAGGTTAATTTTAATTTGTTGGAGTAAAAGTCTTCCAAGGCAGTTAAAAGATAAGATAAACTCACAGACATTCACTGATTGTGAATTGCAAAAGCTGGTTTAAAGCTCCAGTATAGAAAAACCTCTCATGCCACGTATAAAATTTATCATGTAAAATATTTTGCATGTTATCATTAATGCCAGTATCAAGGAAAATATCTTTCCAGACCATAAACGTAACTGGATTTAGTTATGATCTTTATGTATGGTGACACGAATAATTTAGTATCAAAGTGTAGTTAATCCTTTGCATTCAGTCTGTCAAAGCTAACGTATTTACCAAGTCATACTGGTTGCAATGTGGACGTTTGTCCAGTCAGAGATCATTAGCACCAGCAACTCATTTCACAGAGGACATTGACCAGCCGCAATGGTAACTTGGAATTATTGCTAATGGGACTGAATTTAAGAAAGTGTTTTGGAGGAGAAATGGCTTTGTTATCTATTATAAAGGAGTGCTATTTGGTTCCTCTTATTTGTCTTAAAGCACTAATGCTTTAAGAAATGAAATGAGAAAGTGGTATGGTGATTGTTACTCCAGAAATTAATTGCACTGCAATCTAAAGTGGGCTGAAAATTAATTTCAGTCTAAAGTAAAAGATCATATAATTTTATCCAGAATGAAATTTCATTCAGTCTGATTTCACTATTGGTTGCTTATAACGCTTCTTGGGAGACAAGCAAGTATAACCTACTGGCATGAAAACAGCCTATAAAATGTAATAAAAACACAAGGATATTAATCTCCCAACTTTGCAAGCTTTCTTTTTGTTGTTTTTTAAATTTTATTTCCATTTTCTTTTAAAAAGGGCATATCAACCTCAGTATTTCTTCCCACATAATTCTGCTTCTTTTGAAAATCCAGCCTTCCTTTTCTACTTGTTAATTATTTCTCATGCTATTTATTTATGAAGAGTTGAGAATAGAAAAATTGTGCATGAAATATTTTTTCTTTCTCTAGGTGCTATTGTGTTAGCTAACTGTTTTAGTCTTCTGGTACAGCTATATGAATTAGAGGATGCAAATAATTTTAATGTATTGTTTTGGTGCAGTAATCATAATAATGTTAAAATAACTAGGAAAATGAATCATTCTTTGCACTAGAATAAATAAAGAAAAATCTAAGTAAACACTATTCATTTGCAACATTGTATATCAGTTGCCTACTCTCACTTTTATATAGCTCCCAATATCTTTTAAAATGTTTTACATGTTATCACATTTGTGGTTAAAAGCTGTTAAATTGTTCCCCTTTGTCTTTCTTTCGTTGGGGAATTCAAGTACTCTGAGCAAAAATTAGCGTTCAGGTCATTACAAAGACACTGCTGATACTGTATTTCATACTTAATGAATCTTTATTGGCATCTGGGTCTAACCTTGACTTTGCTTAGTGAATCATAACTTCGCAGTCTCCGAGTAGGTGCTCCATTGTCCTATCAAATTCCAGAGGAAATAAACTTGGTCTTTCCTAGGTATTGGCAATTTCATAATAAGATACAGTTTTGTGGTTCTTAAAAAAAAAAAAAGAAAAAAAAAAAAAAAATCTGTGCTCCACTAAGACCTCATACCACAGGCAGTTGGGCAGTGTTTATGGTCTTGAGGAAAAGCTCTATACATGTCAAATGAAAGTTCCATTAGAGTTAAACTTTGTAAACTTAATATAACCTTGTTGTTAATAAAGGTGATGTTCTCAGCTTTTGTAATGTCCTCAGTCATTCTGCTAAAATCATGCTTCTCTATCTCTTCATCCCTGAAGATCTGAAAGCTTGTTGTGACCCTTGGAGTTTTCAATCTATTGAATTTTTTAGGAGAAGATAACAAAGAAATGATGCTTTTATTTTATAAGGTGTAAGCTGGAATAAGTTAAAATGTCCCATATCACACAGTAAATGTGTGACAACTGAAAAGGAACTCAGTTCCGTGTCTTAACTTTCAGTATCTTAATGCAGAGCTGGAGACCTCCCCCTCGCTTTTATGGGGCGTGGGAAGCCCTTTCAGTGCTTCAGTTGTCTTAAACAGTACTCTGTCCCTTCGCTGCTTCTCCTCCTTGCCCATTAATGCTAGATGGCACTTCCAGTATTTCTCTTCTCTGTAATTCCTTTTGATGTCAAAATAGGTAGCACAGAAGAGAAGGCAACTATATTGTTTGAAAAATGGTGGGATTCTGAGATGTTAGATAATAGAAAGCTAGATATGTTTTTAAAAAGTGAAAAATAATGGTAAAATCCCACCTTCAAGGTAACAAGGAACAAATTTTGCCTTCGAGATGGTCAAACTTGACATTTATACGTGGTGGTGGGGGAATGAAATAAAAAGAAATTGTTTGTATATAGACCAGTTTTTAAATTTCTCATTTAAGTAGAAACACAGGGAAGACATTTGAAATCCTAGAACGCAGATTTTTTAATTTTTTTTTTTTTTTTTTTTTTTGAAAAATAGATATATGTTTCTAGTAGGTGAGTACAAATGGTATTGGGATGTAGTAATGGCATCATGATGCAGGAGTGATGTAACAGAAAAGATCATAAGCTTTCACTTAGTGGTGACCAAGGTCTTATGGTCCTAGCAAGAGATGTAGCATGGGCAGCCAGCTGGCTCAAGTCTTCAACCTTCAGACTTCATCCGATCAGTCTAGATGATGATATTTTAGACCTCAAAGCCTCACTCATGATTTGGTAGCTCTGCTCTAGTTTCTGCTGAGGCTTTTCACCTCGTGCTTTCCAGTGTGACAAAGGCTGCTGTGAACTCCCTAATTTCTGTGCAAGCTGTCTGCCAAGGAATACCATAATTTACAGTGCAGCTGCACCTTCAGTGGTGGGTGGTTGGGGTCTTTCTGACCTAGGAAGGCATTAATGAACTTCTGAAGTTCAGAGAAGGGAAGCGAAGACAATGGCAGGTTTGAATGACTTTATTGCAAGTGGATTACATACATGTGGATTCCTCACTCTGTAAGAAAAGAGAACTGAGGGATGGGGTAATAAAAAGGTGTCAGTAACATCATAAATGGTAGGGAGAATTGGAGAGCAAGCAGCTGCTCTGTTTTCTAGTGCAACGCCTAAGGGGGGAAGTCCCAGTTCTGCAGACTGGAAGCTTGGCAGGGTACTCTGGAGCATTATCATCTCTAGTTACATTGTTATTTTGTGCTTCCTTGGATTTCTTTTTTTGGCCACTTCTGAGACTGAATGCGGGTCTAGATGGACTCCATGATCTAAGTGCACATACCTGCTCTCAGGTGTAGGAGGGGAACTGTATCGTCTAGCTCTGGAGTAGTGACAGCCTGAAAAGCCCAGACTCAGCAGCCTGCTAGCAAGGAGATAGATTTCTGTGCAGAAAGCTAATTAAACTAAAATGAAGTTAGAAAAGTTCAGAGCTCATCAATTTCTGTTGCAGGGAGGGTGGTTTTTAAGGTCAGCTCCAACCTAGTATCCATAATGCCCAAATATAAGTATATGAATGCAGTTTCCCAGATCTTTGGATGAGAGCCCCCTCTGGTTGGCTGTCATGTATTCAGAGGTGTCTCTCGTTTTTACTAGAAATGCTATTCTTTTCTTGCACACACAAAAAAACCTGACAAGTTTTTAATTGAGTTTAATTTTTGACAAGTCAGCTTTGTGCTTTTTGTTTTTATTTTAAATCAAGCTCTATTTTTAAACCTGAGGGCTATTTCCTTTTCTTCAGTTTTGATGTATGTGCAGCTCTTGTACTGATAGCTTTGAGGGTTCATAAAGGACATTTTTGGTTTTGGTGTTTTTTTCCTTTTCTCCAGAAGCCTGCCTTTGGCAAGAGATACTGTTGCAAAGTGGTCCCCAAGCAGTGTTTTGGATCTCTTTCTCATTTTGGCAATTAATCCAACTTGCCATAGGGCATAGCTAATATTTCTGCTCTGTGGCTGTTTCTTACAATTCAGAATGTGTCATGATAGGTACTGTGTGATATAAGAGGAAAATGTTGACAGCAAAGGGTTTTGTGGGACTTAGGTGAAATGTGGAATACTGCATTCAAGAGAGAATCTTTAAATGTCTCATTTAAACTGTCAGGCAAAGTAGATATGCAGTGATGCATATGTTCTGAGAATACCAAATCTGCTGCATGTGCTACCTTCAAAGAGATACTTTGAAATAGGAATTGCAGCTGAAATTAATTCTGTATAGCACTTTCCCCATCTTCTGGAATTGGTATCAAATTTGCCTCAGAACAAGACAAAAACTAAGCAGAAACATAGAAAGCTTCTGGAAATGGTAAAATTCTCACTGGAATTGCAGAACAGCAAAACTAGTAATAAGATTTGGTGTATCCTATAACTTTAATACTCCTGTCTACTCTATCTGGAAATCACTTAATTAAAAAAGAAAGGAAGGAGTACTACCAAGGCATTTATTAATTTTGGGGTAAGCTGTGTGAAATCTGTCAGTCTGAGTTCACAGTATCCCTGAGCTTCATTTTCTTTGGATTTGAAAATAAACCTTAAACCTCAAGGATGAAGTGCCACCCTGGCTCATTTCATTACTTCAAGCAGATAATAAACCAGCCCAGAATTAGCATTCCCCCCCATAGCCGTGCCGCTTTCCTTAGGTAGCTGTCTTCTGTGAAGAGAGGCTTGTGAGCAGTGGTCTCTTCCATCTCTGTAGCTCTTTTCTGGCTTATATTAGCCCTTTTATACCCAGGAAGGATCTACAGATCTTTGCACGAGCTTTTTAGCTAGTTCCTGATAATTCCATGAATGCAACTACAGAAGATGTACTTGGGATATTAATCTTCCTACATTTTAATGAGCAAGGCATACTATTCCTAAACCTTCCCCCTCCACAGTGCACTTTCTCTGCTACCTGAAGGAGCAGCTTGTTTGATTTTGTTTTGTTTTCCTCTCTCCGCGGTCAGGCTGTAGAGACAGTAAGCTTTGTGATTTTTCTCTCAGACTAAAGGAGAGAATTAATTGGCTTTGAAGTTCCCAAACCTGTATTTCTGAGTAAGAGATTTACAATGAGTGACTATGAAAGGGAGCCTCCATGGAAGGCAAATCGCTCTGAAACCAGAGCAGTGCTGGCTGGGTCACAGATGCCTGCTCTGAAGTCTTCTGTTAGTACCTGATGTGAAATTGAAATTGGAATGATTTCCATGTCTCTGATGGAACTGGCTCCTCTCAGTGCTGTTAAAGCATCTGTGCAGATGATTATTTTATCCTGGTAGCTCACAGAAAATACTCTGAAATCTTTAAGTATTTATTTACTTATTACCTCCTTAGGGAACCAAAATGAATGAAGTAAACAACTCCAACACCACCGAATTCTCCAGAAAGACTTGGCAGCAGTCTGTATACTCAGACAACTGCGAGCTGTCTCCCTTGTGTCCGGGAGCTGCACAACCCTGGAGGTACAGAGCTGTCTGTTAACAAGTCAGGCAAATTCCTTTGCTGTAAGGCTACAAAAGTTTTGGAGCGTTTAAAAAATAAAAGATCCACAATCATTTTTGAGAAAGTGGTTTTATGTTTGGCCTTCTTGAGTGGACTTTTCATGAGTAGGCAATGTGAACGATGGGAAGGAGTTTTTATTCTGGAAACTTGACAGAAACAGTCTGAATTTTCAGATAGGAAAACTCATTCTTTTGAACACAGAGCTAGTGGGGTGTTTTGTCTGGTGTTCCCAAACTTCTAAATCCTGATTTGGACGGAGGGTGAATTCGAACTTCTTGAATGAACATGTATTGTAGCTGATACTGAGCCCTTCTAAACTTCTGGGATGGAGAGATCTGGGTTCTGCCAGATACCATCACAGAGATCCCTGAGTGAATTCCATGCTTGGGACCCTGGAAAAATAGCTTTCAGATTGAGATTTGAGATTTGCAAATGGATGTGAATGAATATGCAATTCCAGTGTGAAAAGCATCATTAATGGTTTCATTTCTGTGGTGCAGTGGAACTCTGCACAATAAAAGCCTGCAGGAGGTAGGTTTACCTTTCACAAGAGTAGAATGAACCCTAACAGGAATGCACAGCAAATAGCCTCATATTTTCCTTTTATCCACTCCAAGTACCAAGCATGTTGCTTTGTCCTTGCTTTCTCCACTGTATGCAATGTTCATGTGTGGGTTAAGAAAAGCATATGAATGACTAAAAAGTAACAGCTAAAAAGCAACACCAACTCAAGTAACATTACTAAAATTAAAAAAGAAACTGTTGCATATGTATCGTCATTTGGGAAGAGGAAAAGGGCGTATTTGTGACAAGTGGGAGGCTAGTGTGCCTCTGGAACTTAATATGATGACACTCTTGTATTGTGTCAGAGGTAGTATAATATCCTAATTCAGGTTTGAAATGTGCAATTCGAGCCTATTCATATTTGAAATCAAGCTATTTTGCTACCTATTAATATCTTTTGTAGTTTTTTTTTAAACACAAATTGGTCAGTATATGTAAACTTCTCATTTTTGCAATTGTTCAGAAATCTGTGCTGTAATAATATTAATATATGGCTTGAAAACACAAGGCTCGTCTGCATTTGAATTTTTAGAGAAAAGCCTTTTAAAATATTTGCGTACAATAATGTGCAAAGACAAAATAGACTGAATAAAGTATGCTTTCTGGATGCAAAATGTGATGTGAAGAGAGTGTAATGTTTCATGTTATATTGTAAAGGTGATAGTTGTTAGGTGCAGGTTGGTTGGAAATGTTTCTAATATTTGTTTTCTCTTTAATGTGAAAGAATTTCACAATTTGTAATGGTTTAGGCAATATTAATTGAGGTGGAAGAAATCTGTAAAATCTGTTAAATGAGCTGAGAAGTGAATGAGTCCAAGCTACTTTGGGGATAATAGTTAGACATCTCGGCAAAGCAAACCACATAATTTTTCAAAGTTTGATCTTTATACATAAGCAATATTTGAATATAACAATTGCCACACAAAACTCAAGAATGTAATAATTTAAGGTGGCTGAACAGATATTTTTGTGCAGCTTTACTAGCATACCTGCAGAAAACAATTAGCTGTCTTACAGTGCTAAGGTATCTTTTTTATCCTTTTAAAGGTTGAACCTGAAATAAAATACTATCCATTTTGAAGAAGTGATACTTCCAAATAAGTTTTAGCTCTCGATGTATTAAAACCAAAACAGAAAAAATGCCAAAACCTGAGGTTTATTCCTTAATTTCTGGGTCTGAGTAATGCGATGCAAAAAGAGTGGCTTTGCACTGTGTGTTTCAGGGAAGGTGACTATGCTGCTACCAAGGTTATTAGAGAATTATGCATTTCACCTTTAAAGTGTTATCTGTCACTGCCACTATGGCTTATCATTAGCATATCCTTAGATCCTTCCATAGCATCAGAAAAAAAGTAAACATAAAGCAAAATAGAGATGGGAGTCGTAAACAAAACAATATTGTTACTGTTTTGGCTCACTTAGTGTGGTAAATTTTTCTTTCGTTTTTCTGCAGTTTTTTAAAACGGAGATAGAATTATTTAAAAAACCGTACAAACTTGTATCACAATGTAAATGATTTGGGAAACTAGCCCAAACAAGTAAAGTCTGCATAAATGGAAGTGTTATCTGTGAAACTGTTTCTAAGGATGGGACTGAAAATGTTCAAAATTATCATATTGGGACTTTCTATTGGGTTCTAACCTAGCTATCTTCCTCAAAATCATTCTTTTAAAATTATGTTGTTGCACATTGATTCACTTTTAAAATCTACTTCCTTGTTCTGATAAAGTACCTGCCTGGTAAAATACTATGGGACAACAACTTTCTTACTTTGGAGGTCATCAAGCAGTAATCTATATGATGCCTGCATGAACAGGGTAGGGTTGGAGTTGCAATTTCCCGTGACTGTGTTTTTTGCAGACGTTAAAAGTTAATATATACAATGCATATATAAAGTATAATTAAGACATTATGCTATTCTTCCATGTACCTTATCAGATAGTTAAGTGTGATGGTGGTCAGTGCAACCTTTGTACCAAAATGTGATCTAAATTAATATATCAATACCTGTGTTTATACATGGGACTGTTGCATTACTGTACTTACTAGTACTGTACTATTATACTACTGTGTAAGGGCTTATCCTTTGTTGTTTTGCTGTTTGACTGTGTTAATGAAGAGCAGAAATATTTTCCTAGATATATCAGTGGAGACTTCTGGGTTTCAGTGTCTGCTTTTGGAAATCCCTACTGAATGTCTGAAGAAGAAAGCAATATCACAACTTCAAAAAATTGAGGATTTAATTACCATTTACACGGTCTGTTACACATTTGTGTAATAAAATTGGCCTTGCAAGTTTTATTGGTTTATGGCTTAGCCATCATTCATACTTCTTAAAGATTCATGGGAAACCTCTTACGTACATATTTTTATTTGAATATCACTTTCCAAATAAACCAAACACCCATTGGAAAAAAAGAGGTTTAAATAACTTAAGAGAATCAGACTAAGCAGCACATGCAAGAAAAAATGCAAAACCCCCAAATCCCAAAGCAACAACAAAAAAAACTCAACCGAAAAAACAACCCCAAAACACCAAAAGAAATTCAGTGTTGAGGCTGCCAAGATAATGATACTGTTCTAGACCCCTAAGCCTAGCCTCTATATCTAAGAGTCCTAAAAAAATATTTTTCTTTACTTCCTTGGTCAGCTGAAAACTGTCAAGGGAAGGATATTAAAGACATTAAGCCTGACTACCAGGACATGATTTTGAAAAGACTGTAAATGGCGCATTCTTTAGCAAGTGGTGTAATATGTACACTGGGAACATGGCAGTCCCCATATGGAAGTCCTGCTGACAGTAGCAAAACACTTTTTAAGCAGTATGTACTGTCATACTGCTCCAAAGAGCTGTGAATTGTGTGATGTGGAAGCCTGTACCATATCCCTCTTCCATCTGTGCAGAATGGTTATGGTGCCAGACAGGTAGTAGGCTCTGCTGTGCTCTGCTACCCTTCATCTGCTTTCATAACTCCCACTAGTAAAAGCAGAATTATACTGCTGAAATTCAGTTAAATCAATGAAATTCCATATGGCATGAGGTTAGTCACTTGTTTTTGATACAGCTAGTCTTTAAAGGGGGTGAGCTATTAATTGTGAAGATATTTAGGTTCTTAAAATCAGAAGTAGAGTTCTGTTTAAGTTCCCAGTTTTAATAGATTATGTCTGTTTAATACAATAATTAACAAGAGCAACAGCAACAAAAAAATCCCCCCAAACTAAAAAGCCCTCCAACATTTGTAGAAGATATATACAAATTTAACATGCTGTTGTAATGTAACTGATTTTCAAAATACCATTTTAAGCTAAAGCTTCCAAATGCTATTCTCCAATACGAGATTAGTTTTCTGTAAAATGAGTAGATAATTTTTTTTTTAGCTTTGAAACTGGAATACAGCATATATCTCTATGCTTGAAAATTTTCCCCAAACTCAATCCAACCAAATAGCCCTATAAAGTGTTTGACTTCCTTTTCCGCTCTTGTTTTTGGTAATTCAGTGGCAAGATTACTCACACCTGGTGCTTTTGTTATTTCTCAGTATTCTGATTGCCTCTTGAAGCTCTTCACAATTTCATTCTTCTACAAATGGCTCAGCTGTCTGGAAAAAAGCTGATTGTTGTTTGCTTTTGTGAATTTCAGCATTGAGAAGCTCAGTAAAATACTCTTTTGATCTTTCTGTAATTGCATTTGTTTTAGCAAAAATATGTCTGCATTTCTGTGTTCATTCTTTAACTTATTAATATGATTTCTTCACATATTGATATCCTTACAAATTAGTCTTGCTTTATTAGTACTATCTTAGTTCATCTTCTCTACTGTTCTGTGCAAGTTCTGGCTTTTACATTATCTTGTGAAAATAAAAATAATAACAATGTTAATTTCTTTTTTTCACACTGCTGACTTACAAACTTTTAAAAGTTTCCTCAGGCCCTCTCTTGTCCTGTTTCGGCTCTTCCTTTGTCCTCTGTATTACTTAGATTTTTTGGACCTCTCAGCGTATTTCATACGCATGGGATGGTTTGTTCATTTGCTATGAGTATTTTCTGAGACCTCTATGTATTCTTCTAAAGCCTCAAACCATTTTCCGATTATTCCCCAAGGATTTCTGTCCATGTTTTAGGTTGCCTGTAAGGGAGAATTCTACCTGTATTTTTTTGCATTCCTTGGAAGGAATCTGAAGGCTCATCCATTCTGTTAATTTGTTTATTACATTAAGTCTTTCACCTTGCTCTGTCAGGATGGTAGCTGTGAATTAGACTGGTGGCCTGAAGCTCTTTTGGTCCCAGATGATAACATTTTGGGATTTTTTTTTGGCAATGAGGATATTCTTAGCTGTGGTACTAATATAATTTCAGGGTACATCTGTATGTTCATGTGGACATCTTTAAGTATGGTGAAACAATTCTAGTGAGAATGCAATGTAACTCCTCATCATTCCTCTGCCATCAGCAAATGACTAGGAAATCCATAAACAAGGAAATCCATTTTGTCCTTTCCTTTTCTGATGCTGGCCCAGACTTTTGCTGTTACAGTTACTTTGCTCCAATAGCAAAATACCAATGTAGAATCATACAATCATTTAGGCTGGAAAAGACCCTTAAGATTATTGAGTCCAACTGTTAACCTAACACTACCTAGTCCACCACTAAACCAGGTCCCTAAGTGCCATGTCTACATGTCTTTTAAATATCTCCAGGGATGGTGACTCAACCATCCCTGATGGTTTTTTCCATCAGGTACATTACCAGATGTAAAGGTCTTTCTGTTGAAACCATGCCAGTGTAATGTATGATGGATTTTGGTTTTACCCCTTTTTATTTTGGCTATTAAAACCCCCCACTCAAAACCCCAAATGAAAATCATAGTTTCCAAGGTCAAGCACTGAAAATGTGGGAAATACCAGAGTTAGGGTTGGCAATATATTATTTGTATTATGATACAATTGTTAATTATTTAATCATTTTTCTTTAGGTCTCCAGACCTAATGCATAGAGCAGACCTACTCAAAAGGTTAAATCAGTGTGTATGGAAAAGAAAATTGTGCATAAAAGAATTCATATGTGCACTCCTTCAACTTTTTATCTTTAAACAAATGAGTTTTCCTGTGTAATAGTGAACACTGTGTGCCAGGGCTATCTACTCATAGTGTCCTCCTGGAAAAAAAACCCCTAGCTCTGATTTCCCTGATTTATGCTAAGAAACATTGTATACAGCAATCCTAAAGGTAGGGTTTTTTTCAGGTTGGCTTCAGTCGAACCCTATGTTTTGTTCTTCAGTTTGTTTGCTGGGTATAAGTTGCTAAAATAACACAATAAAAATGTTTACCAGGACAGTATTAATTTGCATAAGAAAACAGGCTTTTTTTTTGTTACAGACTATTGCCAAAAGGTGGCAGTCTTTGTCCCCAAAATTTGTGCTCTCTAGAAAATATTATGTACGACAACTATAACTTATTCCTAGCTATGCTAGATAATAAAAATTACTTGTTAAGTAGACATAGAGGGGAAAAACCCCTATATTTGAAACTTCAAGGGTGACATAGCTATAGTTATATTTTATTTTGACAGCGGAATGTTAAATAACAAGGCTTGGAAGAAAGCAGTGATGGAGAAAGAGCACTTCACAAGTAGACTGCTAATGAGCAAGATCTACTTACGTTTCAGATTCGGTTAGTGCTTTAAGCGTTTCACATTTTGGAGATGTTATTAGGATCTGGCACACTAGATTAGTAAGTTGCTGTGTTCATCAAGCAACCTGATGAAATGCAGAGAAATAATCCACTTGCATAAAAATTCATGGTACAGTAGTTGATTTTCCTTTCCAAGTGTCCAGGTAGATCCCAGCAAAGCTCAGCTGGTTTCTGTACAAATTAGTGTAAAAAAACTATCTGATGATAAATGATAGCCTTTGCTAAAGAACTGCAAAAGCACCTGGCTACATATTTTGTATTTTAAATAGTAGTTCTTTTGAGTCTTTTTTTTTTTTTTATGATTGGAAAGGGCGTCAAGCAAAAGGATTTTATTCATTTTAGACTCCAACCTTGCAATCATATTTAACTACTTCTATTCATATCTATACAGACACTTAAAAAGCTATGATGCTGTATTCAACCACTGACTAGAAAGTCACCAAAATCTTATATGAAACTGTTATTGTCTTTACGTTTATGGGTGAAACTTGCAGCATGTTTTTGGGGATTGTTCAGGACAGTGAAGTGATATATACAACTGTATATACACCACATTTGTGTAGTGATCACAGCTGATGGCACGTACCCGTATCACTTGCTGCCTCACCAAAGCCCCAGCCAGCTCCTTCCAGAACACTTGCAGCAGCCCTGCAGTGACCGTGGGTGGGCTTCGAATGCAAAAAGCTGTGTCTTTAACTGGTCAAGGAAGAGCAAAACTCGGAAAAATCCTCTGCACTCTGGTAACATTGTAGTGGAACCTGCTCACAGAGTAAAATGCTACACAGATGTCTGTCTGCTCTCTGGGCAAGCAGGTTGTGCAGAGAGGATGGGCTTTTTGGTTGGGCTCTGTCAGACCTGGACTAAAGCAAGGGTTTCTTCCAGTTAGTTCACGAAATATCCGAGTGGTCTAGAAAGCTTAGGAAGGTTAGTAATGTGCTGATATTTGTTAATGACTTTATGGCATTGTCTTAAAAGTGAGGATAACTAAGAAATTTAAGGAGAACTTACTAGTGTAATACTTTGAATTCAAATGTGTGGTAGGCAAATTGCTTGTAAAAAATGGAAGATTGTACAGAACCATGGAAAGAAGAGTGTAAACTGAGCTGTAATTTCTTTTATAAATATTTGTGTTTATTATATTTGCACTATCTCTGTATATTCTCTGTAATTACACTGTCTTTCTCCTAAGGCATTTCAGTCAATTCTTATTTCAGATCATCTACCAATAGTTACAGCAGAGCACTGAGAAATTTTCTGATG
Source organism: Haliaeetus leucocephalus (assembly GCF_000737465.1). Taxonomy (NCBI): domain Eukaryota; kingdom Metazoa; phylum Chordata; class Aves; order Accipitriformes; family Accipitridae; genus Haliaeetus; species Haliaeetus leucocephalus. The sequence continues at coordinate 16,036,789 of NW_010972438.1, read as the reverse complement.
CGAGAAGTCATTGCTCTGTCTTTATTTGTAATTTTTATTACTGTTTATTGGTACTTATATAATCGAGGTCTTATATAGTTTATATGGACTGTGTCATGTATCAGAAACAGAAAAAATCCAGTTGGTGAGAACTCATTCTGAACCATTTTAGTGTTACACAGAAGTGTTCTTCATTTTAATTTGGTATTTATTCTTTCAAGGGTCTGTGATGAAAGCCTAATTACTGAGCATGTTTGACTCATCTTTGTATCCTGGTGCAGTAAAAACAATAATTATAATGTTTTTGTTGTAGAAAATATATTTCGTTTAATCTTCATTTCAATAGTATTACATTTTTTTCATGACAGATACTGCAAATCACTTTATTCAGTTTATTACTCTGGAATGGGTTGTAACTGCTAAAAGGGCATGAAAGACACTATTTAAAAGCCAAATCTAATACATAAGTCTTTAAGAGAGATTGCCCACCAGATTGAATAACGAACGGATGAGAAACTTCACAATCTAACGTTGCACGAATACACCAGGTCTATCATCAACCCCTTTCACTGGCATCACTGGGGTTACACAAAGGTGACGTATGAGGCTGGCCGTATGTGTTTGCTTAAGGCAGTTGCCTGCTATCACCCCACAAACCCTGAGCTGGAGGAACTGTCCCCCGTTCTCATACCTGGCCCTGGCCATGCTATTGCCAGTGCCGGGTATAGATTTATTGGAGTGTACAAAGTCAAGGTGTTCACAGAGGCTTCAGCCTGCAAAGCGTAGGCAGCTTCACGGAATAAGCATTTAACAAAAAGGAAATCTATCTCCATATGGAACCAGAGAGCTAGCTTAGATCTTTTCTTTCTCCTTTGTGTGTCTCATTTTTGTGATTCTCCTACAGGAGTGTTTGGGTTTTCGATTGGAAAAACAGAGAAGGTAAGGAGCATCAGTAGTTACAGGCATTCAGGGCTTCATGGTTTGTTAGGAAAAAAACTGTTTTGCACATTTCTCAGGATCAGAGTTGACTGGGAGTTAAAACTGCTTGTAGCAACGTTAATGACCTCGGTGGTTTTATTCTTGTTAGGACTTTTAAGGTTGGAGCACACTTGCTGGTTGTAGGTGAACGTATGGCTGAAGAGCCTGTGGTGGTGCCTGAGGGAGCCATTCAGCTAATACAGGAAGCCTTGCCAGCAGCATGGGGTGGCTTGCTATTCTCCTATAATCCAAAATAAGTGGGAAACTATTGTTATAATTTACGCACTGCCTCTGCAAACATAAGGTATTAGTTTTTGTCAGCACGGTTGCAGTCTTTGGTTGTCACTTTTTGAACTTCACTTCTTGTGAAGACTGATATTGCTCCCCAAGTGCATTTTAGAAGTACTTTGAGAGTCAAGAGGAAGAATTATTATGAAAATTGGGAGTATTCTATGAAATGAGTTCCCTAGGTCATAGCAAAATCTAGAGGTGTGTCAAACTTAATGGAAGTGAGGTGCTGTGTTGCATATTTTACTCCGTTTTCCAAATAAACCTACATACAATAATTAAATGCTGAACATTTCAGCTGATAAAAACTAATTAAGAGGTGAAAGTATAGCAGTCTTTTAGTTGCTAGGAGAATACAAGTTACAAGACTTTTCTTAATAAAACCCAAAATACCCACAGGATTTGAACTCATTACCTTTACAAAGTAAAGCAGATAAGGTTTTGACTATCCAATGCACTGTTTCCTTTGGGTTTGGGAATTTGCAAATGTTCCTTTAATTACAAGGGCAGTTTAATATTGTTCTTGAGATAGAGCAAAAAATACTGACTATTATTACAAAAAGATTTATTTAAAAAAAAAAAACAAAACCCAAGAAAACCCGAATAGCTGGGATGGAGTCTGTAGCTATATATAGGCTTGCAAGCCTCTATATAAGCATGACTTTGGAAAAGTGATGCCTGTATATTATTCTGTGACTTCAGCATTAATTCATAGTGTATGAGAAAATCCTTCTAGGTACGTGGAACCAATGTCTAGTTACTAAGTGTGGGCATAAGATCCCAGGATTAATCAGCCAGATAAATGCGTGACCAGAGAGTTTCAATGTTGCCTTTTTTTCTTACTGGACCTGCCACAATATACAAAATTATGAAAAGACTAAATTATCACTTAGTCTGAAAGTTGCTTTTGTAATTAATTCCAGCATCTTCAACAGCAAACAAGTCTTCAGAATGATGAAGTATGGTCCAGGAGACCAAAAAAGCTTGGAATTTTATCTTTGAACTTCAGCTGATTCCAACAAAGAAACAAGGGGAAAATGCATTGATTTACCCCTTTTAAAGTAATACTGATGTTCTTCTCATTAAGACTCTATAGCACTCCTATGCTTGGGAACCAACTCTTGAAATTGGCAGGGATGAGGCCTTGACACAAGGTTTTCTTTGAAAATCTGTTCCAGCTGGATCAAGTTCTTATCATTTGGAAACTCTGCACATAGAGGCATATGGCCATTAGAAATGTATCAGAGTAAAACTGTCTGTAAGTGAAATCTCTGAAAATTCTTTGCACTGTGATTTTTTTCAGTACATGGTTGAACAAGACTTTCCTGCAATTGCACTATTAGTTTCTTAGGGCTTGCGCCAGCAGCAGGCAGGGGAAACAAAGTCTATCTCTCCTGAGGCACTGTCAGTGCATCCACATGCCTTCTAGACCCAGGAGAGAGATTAAGGAGGCTTAAGGAGAGAGATTTCTTGTCTCATCTCTCTCTGTATTCATGTTAGGGCACTGGAAAATGGAGGGTCTGTGGCTAAGGGAGTCTGTTGATGGTTTTAGGAGAGGCTGAGGAAGGTACTAGCACAAGGAGAACAGAGAATGGAGAATAATGAGATGATTTAAGGAGACAAAGGGAACAGGACTGGACTGTACTGGGATTTATAAATATAAATGGTACAAGATATTCTAGATGTGCTCAATGAGATTGTACAGGGAATAGGGAAAACTGGAAATATAAGCTGGCAGAGTGAGGAATGAGGAGGTATTGGTAGGGGCCTGGAAGAAGCTGGTCATGAACATGCTTGGCGGTGTGGACGCCAAGGCTAATGTGAAGAAGAAGGAAGAATAATTAGTAGGTGCTAGAGAAGAGGTGGAGAATACTGTGAAAAACCTTAGCATTGGAGTTTGGAACAGGCAATATGAGCTTAATGACCTCAGGATGTGAAGAGGGGGGTAAGAAAGAAATAGGAGTAGCTCTAGGGCCGTGGTCAGATAGGAAAGGAACAGGAGTAAGCCATGGTTATGTCTGAAGGCAGAACTGGGTACAGTGCAGCATTGAAGTGGGCTAAAGAATCTGTGCCTATATAACCTGAGCTGCAACACTGGATTTCTAAGTCTCAGGTGAATGCTTGCAAAATCCATTACTGATACATATAGAAATGGATGCCAACTGCTGTCACTCTGTTAGTGAGGACTGCAAAGGTCTTAAATGTTATTTTTCAGTGTTCTAACCAAGCAGAACTATATGGACAAAATGATACTTTAATACTGGGGATTGAAGTTAGAGGCAACTTCATTCTGGTATTTCCTAGCTTAGGTTGGCTTTGCATCCATAATAATGTTTAAACTTTTTAGTGTAATGCTTTTGTTCTAAAATTTAGAAACATAACAATGCCAACTGTTTAAATTCTCAGGACAGTTATTGTAAGAGATGGAATATTTGCTACAGTATCTTCCCTGTATCCCTGTTTTAAACTGGCTCCAGGTATTGAAGAGATACCACCGCTTTATTTCATGAAGTACTTCTTTCCTCACATGTTTGCAGTAATACTCTACTTGCTTCAATATCTAGCTTAGAGAATTCCACTTACAATAGGGAGCTGGGAATGTTTTAGCAGAAAACTCAGAGTTTGATTTTCCTTTTCTTTTTTAAAAAATTTCTGTTTAATTTAGTCTATCAGCAACTGAAATCCTGACCCTGTGGGAAGTAAAAAACAATAGTCCAACTGACTTCACTTGAGAGAGAGTAATACCTACTGTTTTCATGGCTTTGTTTGAAAGCAAAGACAAGGCTCAGTGTTTTGTGATTAAGTGCTGGGCTAGGCAATGGAAATAAGTCCCTGCAAACTCTAGAACTGACCTTTGTTTTGAGTAATAAATCTTGAAGCGTTTTTGCTGTTGTTGTGTGATAGTAATCTGGTTGGAAACTGGAAGAAGGACAGTATATCATAGCTGATTTTGTTGAACTAGACCACAAATTGCAAGCTGAATTTGAATTAACTTGAGGGACTGAGCCTTAGTGCAGAGGTGAGGAAAAAGCTGAGAGAGGGAACAAAACAAAGACATTTGGTTTCACTTGGTGCTTCTAAATGTAAACAGAACAGAAACACCTTGACTAGTCCCAGGGCTGCTGTCAGGACAATGTGTTGCCTCAAGACTCCTTTCCTCTATTGAGTGAGCATGGCAATACTTCCACTTCTCTTTACCTTATTTACGTTGCACATATGGTGTGGGATTCATCTCCCTTAACTTCTCATTTATATAAAGTTAAACATCTAATGAAGAAAAGAGTGAAGGAAAAGCTCCAAAGTTCTTCCCGTATCTTATGAGTTATTTTAGAATGGGACAAGCAGGACCTTTGGAGTTTTCTGTCTCTACATGAAGGATGTTTAGTTAACTTGTGTAGAGAGATGATTAACTTTGAAATAATTGAAGTGAGGTGAGAGAGATCCTACCAATGGAGAAATTTGGATTAAATGAACTTGCATGAAAACAGTCATCCCAAATCTTTCTTCAGCAACATCTGCCAAGCATCCAGCAATGGTGTTGAGAGCTGTCAGAGCTGAGGGCAAACTATTTTTGCTCAGGCATTGTGTAAGTCCTCACTGTACTCAAATGCTGAAAGACAGTCTGGCATTATCCAAACAGGATACTGATTGTGACAGGTAAAGACTGTGACCTGTGGTAGCTTAAATGTGTGAAAAAGATTAATAAATCAGATGTTTTAATCTAGTGATTTCAGGACAGGGACAGGACTAAGGATCATAATGGTACTTACAGATTAATATTGAGTAAATATATATAAACGCATGTATACACAGGTGGATATTTAGATGCATACAGAGGCCAGCTTCCCTTGATTTTGGAAGGTGTTTCACAAAGTAACATTGTAAATATGTTTTTAAATTCATGAGGAAGAGAGCAGTACCAGTTGTGAATTACTAATTGAAAGCAAAACTTTACAGATTGTGTTGCCATGTTGCAAGTGGAATTAAAAAGATACATAAGGGTATTTACAGAGAATTACCCAACCTTGGATGAATAGATGATTGGTGTGAAATACTGAAGAACATTCCCCTTGGCCCTGAGTTAGGAGAGGTGGCTGAAGGAGCTGGTGGCTGCTGTACCCCAGGCAGGCAAATCACATTTTAAATAGCTCTGAAACAGCTGTAAGTTGTGTCTGCAGCTGAACTGATTCTTTGATGGCTGGGACATATGGAATGAAAAGTATGGAATAAAACCTTATTTAGCACATCATTCCTTTCTGCTCTGTGGTAGACATAATAACATGGTAGGAGCAGATTTGATAATCTGCATATTTTGTATCTGATGTATTAGCTTTGTGCAGCCTTTTGAGCACAGCAGAACTCAGTAAAAGACAAATGTGTTACCTTCTTCAACTGCAGTCTTCCTTCTATGCCACGGTAATCTCTACGTTCCATAACTAAATATAGTGTTGACCTAGTTAAGTTAGAAATGCATCTAATTACTCAAGGATTGTTTTAGCCACTGTTATGCAATGTGCGAGTTTCATGTGCTTTAATCCACTTAGTTTCATTTCTGTTTGTCCACCTCTGCTGAGCTGAACTCTTTATGTTGCTTCAAAAAACCAGCTAGCACTCTAATAATGATCAACCTGAAAATCTGCCAGTCTCAAATGAATATGTGGATAACTGAAGTTATTTACAATAATTGCATATGCTAAGCTTTTAATTTATTTTTATCTTTTATTTATAATTTCTGCTTTGATTGTGCTTTGATGCAGCACTTACTGTGACTGAGCATCGTGTAGTTGAGTTGTTGTAGTAGAATTTGATAGTAGTCATAGAGCGGTCTTTTTTTTTTTTTTAATGGCATTGGTTGCAAGGTTGAGATCTGTCTTAAGCTACAAGCACTAGGAACTCTAATATCAGGGTAACAGGAGCTAAATAATTTTCAGCACATCTTAGCCACAGCAACAGCAATTTTAGTGGTAGAATTTCCTAGAAAATACCTCATTGCTGAGGAGAACAGAGTGGGAAATAAAATATGTTGCTGGGCTTTCTGAAAAAAGAAACTCTTCCCCCCCCTGCAATGTCAAGGATTAAAGCAGACAAATTGCAAGTCTGTTGTCATTGGCCTGTCTAAAAATGCATGTGTTTCTGATGGTAGCACATATTCCTCCAAGGTCAGCATCAGTCTCTGATACCTATAATATTTTTCCATTGGTTATGGCAGATGTGCAAAGCTATTTGCAATAAAATAGTGAGACCAAGAGGCCTGTTTGCACACTGGTACATTCATTGCTGTGTTACATGATACTGTTTTCGAGCACAGGAAATAATAGCGATACTGATGAACAACATCAAATATTCTCTGTTGGCTTCTTTACCTTCTCCAGTAAATGAACTGTGAAAGAAGCAAACCCCAGAACTCTGATGGAAGTAAGGAGGACTTGCGGCAGAATTACCACCCATGCCAGAATATTACCTAAGCTCACTTAATGCTAATAAATCTTGTTCTTTCCCAAAACAGCCCAAGCTTTTCAGAAGTTTTCAAAGCACCTGCAGCCTTACAGGTTTCCTGGAAAGGAAATCCCTTTTTCACTTCTGAAATGAACCCCAGAATGGGGAAGTCATAGGAAGGTACCTGGGTAATGTTTTTAAACTTCGCTAGTCTATTACTGAGTGCTCCCACATGCACAGCATAGGCTTCTCATGAAGAAGCCAGTGAAGAAAATTGCTCTGATGATTGAAACACAAGTTCTGGTTTCTCTCCCAGGAATATACTCAGCTGCTGAACTATGGTTTAAATAGTTGTCTGGCTGCACTTTAGGAAATATTTTTGGCATGGCCACAACTCAATAACTATAAATTTTGATTGGAAATTAGATGTTCAAATCAATAGTAAGGTTATTAAAATTGCACCGAGTATTTCAAGTGAAGAAGGGTAACTATTGATAGTTACAAGTATTTTCCGTTTACAGAATACTGCTGGTGTTTGCTTGGTAATGTACCAGAAAACTTGCTACAAAATATGAAAGAAATAAGCTCTTAAAAACAGGAATTAGCTTTCCTTTGTTTTGCCTACCTGTCTTTATTAACAAAGTTTGTTTACATTTGATTAAGATAGCAATCCTTGTTACAATTCCATATGTAGGCGTCTGGAGACAGGCTTTTAAGGTTACACAAATTCCTGGGGTTTTTTTCCTATACATTGTTTTTGTTTTTTTTGGTGTTTTGGGTTTTTTTTTAGACAAACCTCAGTCCAGTATATTCATAGTTTTTTCTTGGGTTCAGACTTTTTTGTTATTTTTAATAAGGATGTTTTTAAATTATTTTTTACTTCCAAAACACGTCTCAAATCAACCTTGAAGTTATATACAAGATTTGTATAGGAGGTGAACCTCAAAGAGATCTGATGCCATGGGAAAATGATGGGAAAGTGTCTTAGGGTTCAGGGCTATTTTTTGCTGTTGGCTAAATGCATTTAGATGCTAGGTTTATCTACACTTTTTGAAATTACTATGATATCCCAGTGGTCAGAGTAGGGTCAGAATTGGTGTCCCCTGTCAGGCGTACTCTGGATGAAATTCTCATAGACTTAAAATGATAATACTGCATTATTCAGGACAATACGGAGGTAACAGCTCAAATTGGCAAGATTCACATAATGTACTGAAAGAAACATTAAGGCGTAGTCTAGTGAGTTTGGGAAGAATATGTTAGTAGAAGGGCTGCTGACAAGTTCACATTTTTTAACTGACAAAACTGAAGCTATGCTTCTTAGTTATTTTTATGGCAGTGCAGCATGAGCTTGGGACTGAGTAAAGTACGAGCATCTACAATTGAGAGGGTAGATCTTTCATTTTCTGTTTAAGTACAGCACAATATAGCACTTCGGTATTTTGAAATGAAATTTTATCATGTTGATATTATGGAATGTAAACTATTAATGTTATGGACCGAACACTTAGTTGATGCGAGTTATAATTAAGGTAGAGCAGTCTTCTATCCTTTTCTGAAATTTATAGCAGTTTGGCTTGGAGAAGAGCAACTTCTAGCAGCATTTCTACTTTTTATGTGTAGTCGTTGGTTTATCTTAGAAAAATAGAAAGGAAACAATGAAATAAAAATGTGCTGCTTCAAGATTTGATAGCTGAAAAGAGAGAAGGACATCAGTCAGCATTTATGGATAAAGGTTAGTGACCCTCTGCAGTTCAGGAGTTCAGACACTGTTTCAAACTTTATGCCTGTGAATTTATTTAATCTAACTTCAAAATGGGATTCTAATGAAGAATCATCATTGAAAAGTAAACTGAAACCCTTACAAGGCACATGGATAGAGAAAAGATCTTCTCAGAAGCTAAAATGGGTACCCTATGCTCTGGGTATTTGCATGATGCTTTTCCTTGAAATTGTTACTTTCTTCTTCATTTATTTTCACCTTTCTGCGCGTCTGTTTCATTTTCCCTTCACTTGCTGTTGGATTCTTTTTCTCCCTTATCCATTTTGTTTCATTCACCTTTCCTTTGCTATCTCTATAACAACCTAGCTTGAATGAGAATTTATCTGGGAATATCAGTTCACTGAAATTAAAATATCATTTGTCAAGAAAATTACCCTATTCAGAGATAGCTCAGTGATTTTTTTTTTTTTTGATGTTATTGAGAGGAAACAAACATTTCTTCTTCTTTCAGCCTTCTTTACATTAGCTGTGATACTATTGCTACTAAAAATACCAAACATTGACGTTGTGTTTTGGTGACCATTTTGGGGTTTTTTGGGGTGTGATAGTTGTTCATGCCCTGTTTTTATCCATGCTGCATTGTGATCAATGCTGGATAAGTCAGTTAATCTTTCTCATATTTACACATATTGGGAAAGTTATAAGGATTAGTTCCTTAATTGGGGGAACCTCAGTTGAACCATGCCATAGAATGGGAGAATTGTTCTTTATCTAAAGATTATATGCCGCCCTTGACTTGTCTGTGCATGCACAGGCAAACACCTTTCCACATATAGAGCTAAATACTCCTAAAATATAGATCCTTAAGTGGATGTAACTCTAATGATGCTCGCTCAGTGTTCATAATTCATTCCATGTAAATGCATATAGATAACTCACAATTCCCTTCAGGATAACCACAGCTTGGTAAGCATTTACTTGCTACAGCAATGATTTTAGAGCATGTTTACTCAAATGAAAGTATATTGGCATTTGCATTAAGAGTGTCTATAAACTATTAAGTTAAATTTGCTAATCATGCTGATGTTGAGGATCATTGCTAGATAACTGTTCAGTCATTAAAATATTTTTTAAAGGGATTTTTGTCCTCAATATAAAAATGTTGCAGTATTACATGTAGGTTTTATATTTTTGCCCCCAGAGTTTTAAGGAATTTCTTCCATCGTGCTTCATCCCTTTGAGGACTTCTTTAAAAGAAAAATACCACCCCCACCCCAACCCAGCAAAAGACCACCAAAATATTTGTATACCATTTCTTCATTCTGATATCATCTGTGTATATCCACTAATATGTACATTTCTGGATTTAGGCTTATTACTTGCTTACCTTTTCTGTAGCTCTCCCAGATTCTCACCGTCTCCTTCAGAATGGTGTTGAGATATTTAAAGCAAATTGTGGTTAAGGGCTATTACATAGAAAATGTAGCATATGCTTGTGTTGTCTACATTCAGTGTACCAAAATTTTAACTTTCTTATGAGATTTGTGAGAGTGAAGCACGTAGTGTGCATGCGTATTGTGTCTATGTCTTCAAGAAAAAAATACGTCTAGGTAGATTGTTTGCTTTTTTGTTCTGTTTCCTGTAAAGAATGGTGCTGAAATGTATGTACTTTTTTTTTTTTTTGAAAGAACAAATGTAACAACTGAAATCTTAATAAATAAATCAATAGAGTACCAATCAGTACTTTTCATTGCTGAGCTGCCCTTCTTACCAGATGTTTCTACTATTACCCATGTTATGCTTCTCTAGCTGTTTCTTACATGGGGGGATAAATCTTAGTTTAAATTTATTTTACTGAGGCAAAAATGTAATTGAAACACATTGGGATCAATACAAACTATATAAGAAGCCATGAATTATTTTTCTAGCCCACTAGGTACTAATATCTACGTACTGGTATCTCATGAAATACTATAATAATTTTCCTTCCAGTGAGTAAGTAAATATTTCAGCACAGAAAGAAAAACATGTTTCTCTTTTTCCTCTATTAATTTCTGTATGAAGAATTTTTTTGACCCTTCTTTCACTTTTTTTTCCTCTCAAACTCATCAGAGTCATGATCTTTTGTATTAGATGTGCATAGAGCAGTAATGCAACTATGGTTTTAATATAAAGGAGTACACACCTGCAGAAATGTATTGAATTAGAGTAGTTATTTTACATAAAATGCCTTTTTCATACTTGAAAAATGAGGGCTAGATTTATAAAATACTTTCAGCAGATCACTAACATGCTAAAGATGGACTTCTGAGACCATTCAAATGTTTAAGAGTCTGTTTCAGTTGCTGTGAGGCTTCCCCCTCAGAATAGTTAATTTGTGTTACTTCTCTTTTTAAATTCTAAATGTAAAAAACCTGTGGGTCAAATTAATGTCTGACAACCTTTCAGATTGCAAGGTCTGGTTTTACTACTGTTCATACAGTACAGGAGCAGTAGGAACAATTCCACAGAACTTCACTGTTTCATTTGAAATATTTTTCATGGCTTCCCCTTGTGTCGCCCGCTGCGATGCATCGTTAGTTGTTGGGTTCTTTTACCCATGTATGTGTATGCGGGAAAGTGAGCTGCTACATTCTTCAGTTCAGTTCTGGTTTGATTTACCCAGTGGTGGAACCGTTTCAGTTCAATTCCAGTTTAGGTCAAAAGGGTTTGCTAAGACCAGCTGCCTTTACATGGGACAAGATTTTTAAAGGTGGAAACAGCCAAGTGACAGGGCTGTACGCACAGCACGGGGCTCTGGGAAGGTGGACTTCATTTGCTCGCCCGCGCTCTTCCATATCAACCTACGCATCAATGGAGTTTCCAGTTTTTAATCAAATTTTTGAGATCTGTAACCCTGCACTAAGAAAAAAGTATGAAAAACCTCCTCACTGGGGTCTGCAGGGAAGATGCAGAAGTCCAGCAGAGGACTGGGGATTTAGCGAGGCTTGTGCTCACCCGCGGGTGAGCCACGCGATGACAGAGATGTGAACGGGAAGGCTGTGACATGCTGCTGCTCTGCGGACCTCAGTCAACACAAATGCTCCCCGTAACCAGTGTGGCTCTGCTTTAATCTGTCAGGTTTTGTTGAACCACTTATTCTGAACTGGCAACCAGAAATATTTTTCTGGTTCAGTTTCCATTATAGTTCAAATTGTATAGCAATCTATATGAGTTCCAATTCCATTTTGATTTATATTTAAAGACATGATAAAAGTGCATACAGTTCTGAAAAGGGAAGCAAATGTGTGCACGGCTGTCCACTCTGTGTACCATTAATGAGAGCCTGTAGCTCATTTGCTTCATGATAGAAAATACTTGAAAATATACGTGTGCCAGTGTCTAATAGATCAAAGAAAATAGAAGTATTATAATGACTGTTTAGTGACAGGTCATTCTTTGATTAATTTTGGGTTGTACATATATGAATATTAAGGTAGATTAAATAAAAACTAGGAGTTACTTCCATAGTTAAAATATTCAGAACTGTAAAGAACCCTGAATAAAATCTTAGAAAGGATATAATGTCTTTTCACAAGAGAATGTCTGCAGCAAACCCCTATATGACTTAAATTTTTCAAGTAGCCGTGTTTTAGTGCACCCTCTTTTTTTTCCCTTCAGATGATAGTGGTAAGGAACAATAACTACTACAGGGAATTCTGGATATTATCAAGAGGAAAAAAATACTACTGAATTGCTGTCATTCAGTAAATATTACTTCTGTAATTGCAGAAAAATCTTGCTGTGATTATGCGCCATGTTAAGGTAGTATGTAAAACACTTCAAATCTGCTAAGTACAAAAACCTGGTCTCTGTTTTTCTAATATTTTATATTTGATGTGTTATTTAGAAATTCCTTTTTATTTCAGTTGCTTGATTGCAAGTGCATTATTAGGAAATACCTCCTATTTTAATTTGAAGAAGGATTTGAAAAGGGCTCCTATGTGCAAAATGGGGTTCAGTGTGAAAGCAACTTTATTTTGTGTTCTTTCAAAAATCACTATTGGAATGAGAGCTGCAGGGTGCTGAGCACTAGTGGAAAAAATTACCTTCTTTCCCTTTATTTATTAGTAGTTGAGCTGTTTTGAGAGTTTTATACCACCAATCATGGATGCTGAGGGTTTAAAAAACTTGGTCTTTTTTTTTTTAATCTGGATCATTTATTTCTATTCTATGAAGTATTATAGGAAATACCATGTGGTGACAATGAATTACACAATTCTCAAACAATCTCTGTTGTTATACTGGAAGGAACACTTGGATTTAAAGATGTTATCTGTTATTTCAAAAATACACCTTTTTTTTTTTTTCCTTTCTTTTCTTCAGCGTCTTGTTGAAGCTGCAGAAGATGCTTACCTGAAACATGAGTTTGATGCTGACTTACAGGTAATTAATAATTATTTTCTTAAATATTTATCATCAGAGTATACTATAACAGTTTATACAATAGCTTGCATGAAGAACTGCTGTAGGAAGCCAAACATGTGAGTAATAAAGGATGCTGATTGCAGAAAATGGAATTAATGAAGGCTGGCTCAGTATTTTGACAGGTTACGCATTTAGTGTTTGTGTGTTGGGAGACCAAGCAGGTGGATTTTAGTCTTTTAGAGATCTCATTTAAATTCCCTGCATGTCTGCTTAGGTCAAGATTTTTAAACACAGTAATTAGCAGCATGTTTCATCGTTGCAGTGTACTGGCAAGGAATTGTTCTATAGAGAGTTGAATTTGCAGATGGGGTGGGACCCACAGGGATGGGATTAGTATGACCTTGATTTGTGCAAATGGTTTGTGTTTGGATCTGTGTCTAGAGCAGACACCATTTTTTCTCTTACCTGGAAGCCCTTAGAGCCATACCGTTATTGTCTCAAAATGTTGCCTTTAGGAATAACATGGGAGGGAGAAGCACTGTGGCAGCTCACAGTTAAAAATGTTTAAAAGAAAAACCTTTGCTTAAATAAGACACATAATTAAAAAAACAGGTTGATTTAGAGACCAAGTAATCTAACCTAAAATGGAAGGTTTAACAGAAAGTGTTACTCGGTGCTTAAATGAGTAAATACCTCCTTACTTGTAATGAATTCCTATATCCTTGGTTTCTTAAATGCCATGTTAAGTGGAGTTTTGTTTACTTTGTCTCTACCTAGATTTAATTTTAAAACTTTTTGTGAATATTTGCCATATGCCCATTTAAATATTGAGCTGAAGCATTAAGGGAAACAGAGACTTTTTCTGTAGACTTTTTCCCATGCATGTATCTAAGAAGTACACAGATCTGTAAATTCTATTTTCAGTTTTTACCATGGTTACTTTCAGTAATCACAAACCATTTTATTTTAAAGAAAATATAACACAAATTACTGATTTCTGCACAAAGGAAAAAAGAGAGTGAGCTTTTCAGAGCTAAGGATAAGAAATTGAGTTTAGAAGGCTGTGATACCGAGATCTGTCAGCCCATGTTGGAGTAAGGATAAAACGAGTGCACTGAAAGTGATAATTCATATTATTGTTGTATTTAATGAATGCTTGGTTCTGTATTCAAATGCTTTAGAGTTCTTTTACATTCCAGCTTTGCAGAGGTGTGCTGTATTTTATTTTTTTGAACTTTAAGCCTTGGAGAAATAGGAACTATTGTCTGAATAAATCAGAAACGCGCTTTATAGAAGATCGTTTTAGAGTTCTACAGTAAGTACTTCTTCACTGCAGGACAGTTCTCACTTTGAGTAAGTCCTTCATTTGCTGAGGCTTTGAAGATATTAACACTTTCAGGAAGCCAGTTAAAAGCCATTTGTGTCAGCAGCATTAACAGGACAATCAAATCTTTGTGTAGAGCTCTGTTTATTACTGTCACGGTCCATTAAAGCTAATCAATTGTTAATCTTGGTTTCAGTGACCCCTTTGCAACCCTTGCTGGGTGATTGTTGTTCTTTATCAAAAATCTCATAATACCATCTGCTCAATATAAAATAATGGCCAGAATGATTTGATAGTGTACATTCAAGGGGAGGAGGACAGAAGGCTTATATAATACACAGTGTATATAATATTGCTATCAAAGAGGAATTTTTTGGCATTTGTATTGCCTTGGCTGACATGTGGAAGACAGGATTAAATGCTTTGAATTAGTGGTATGTGGTACAGCAGCAGTCTGCGCTCTTTGTGCTCAGATATTCTGGAAATTCAGAAAGCACATAAAGAAAGTGCTTTTGTGCTTTTTATTGGTCCAACATCACCTTCTATGTCTTGAGGACAGTATAGGTAATATTGTGTCAGTACATAAAAATGATATAAGGGAGAAATAAAATTATATTAATATTTTTATTGACTGTGAAAAACACCAACTTAAAGAAAATAATAACTGGAAGAGTTCGTCTTTTAGACTGCTGGTATTCTCTTCAGCAATGCTGAAACTATATTATTTGGTTAGGCTAGACCTGATCCCTTCTGGGCATTTTTCTTAGTAACATTATTAGTTTTGTCCTTAGCTATTCTATAGGTATTCTAATCAATATACTGTAATGCTGTATAATGGTCTGAGCACTTGACTATCTACCCCTGGACTGAAGCTATTGGCACCACCAACAAAAACCTTGTAGTTACAAACATAAATAAAATT
This sequence comes from Haliaeetus leucocephalus, assembly GCF_000737465.1. Lineage (NCBI taxonomy): Eukaryota > Metazoa > Chordata > Aves > Accipitriformes > Accipitridae > Haliaeetus > Haliaeetus leucocephalus. The sequence goes on along the minus strand of NW_010972438.1, from coordinate 16,021,732 downwards.
CCCAGTGAATTGAAAGAAATAAATCAAAATGGGTGATATGATGTTTAACTCATCGACATCATATATTGCATATTTGAGTAATGGCCAAACTAAGAATCGGTAAGAGCTGATGTGAAAGATTTACCCTGCGGTACTTGGGCTTTGGGAGATTCTTTTTTCTGTTGGGAATGTGAACCAAGACCTGCAGTTTTAGCAAGTTATGAGAAAATAACTTTTAAAATGTTACTAATACTTGAACTTTTAACCTAATCCAAGGTTTTCTGACCTGGTGGGTATGGTTTCAAGTTATTCTGTGTTATTAAAGACCCTTTTCAAGTTGTTGCTAGGTGGAATTACTATCTTTAATCATGCCTAATAAAGTATTTGGGGATATAAGATAAACTACCATTTGTGTTGCTACAGCAAGGTGCCTTGTCACAATATTTCCGTAGGCTTGAAGAATCACTCATCTTGCTTTATATGGGACACTGTCTCTGTGCTTGCCCCTGTTTAAAATGAAGTAATTCTGCCTGATTTTGTGGCTTTAACATAATAAAACAACAACATGGGGGCCAACTGCCAAGCACAGACCCAGCAAGAGTATTGGATGTTACGGGTTTTGAAGTGATTCCACAACCATTTTTAGTTCTGTTGACTTAATTGTTTGCCAGAGAAAAATTTTTAGAGAAAGATAAATATCTTCTGTTAGGAGGTGATCTATTAAAAAAGAAATTTCTAATAATTTGTAGTTATTGCTGTTAACTAAAATTTGGCCTCCTGATCATTTGCTTCCTTTGTGCTTGGGTATGTGTTTCCTAAGATGTGAACTGCCTTGTTATGATTCACAGAAACACCGTGGTGCGGTTTGTGTTCAGACCCCTGGAAGAGGCTCTGAAGTGGAAAAGTCTTCCCCGGAGCTGTCACATACCTAAGAATTTGTTGCATATGCAGCTGAAAAAACCACATGGGTTTAGAGGCTGTCTCCTCCCACCGCATTTCCTCAAACCACTAGAAACTGGACAGATTTCATTGTGTTAAAATACACCAATGTGATATCCAGCTGCTCTTCTTAGGCAGTTACTAGCGAGGTGGTAAAGCACGCTTCAACTGCAGTCATGCGGTCTATGTTGGCACCTAAGTCCTCTACAGTATCCTGCTATTGATGTGATTGTATCTGAGCTCTTAGGATAGAAATGCATGGAGTATTGTTACCATCTGAACAGAGGGAGGATAAGATCTCTATCACAGTGTTGTATTATTTCTGGTTTTCAATAATCTCAGGAGGTGGATGCTCAGCAGTGGAACTGGTGCTGGAGTTCTCAGTGGAGCAGTAAAAGTAACTTGGATTTTGCTTCTGACAAACTTTAAAAAAAAATATTAATTTTGGGATCAATAAAGATTTTAAATACTTGGTTGCTACCCAGTTTTCATACTTCTGACCCCAATGACAGGAGGAAGTCATACAAAATCTCGTTATGATTACTGGTTCATTTGCTGAATGGTTTCATTATACATACACATTTGCAGCATTGTTCTTTTATTTTCTATGTGTTAATTAAGTTCATTAGTTCACTTGCCTTACATTCCAGCTGTGTTTTCTCTGCGTGTGTGTGATGTGATAATAAAAAAGCAAGTTTTTTTTTTTTTAATAGAATCAAAGCTACTGCATAGTTGATGTCACCTGAATTACTAGATGTTTTCTTTTTGGATTGTTGTAGTTTCACTTTCTATATAAGATAAGAGAGGTTCAAGTGCCAATACTTTACAATGGTTAACCTTATTTCAGTTTTATGTCAGAAGACTAGAAGAGGATTAATCAAGTATTTTTTAGGAAAGGATTACTTTCTTTTAAGAACACTCTTGAAGTTAATTTAGTGGGATAAAAAAGGAATAATGGTATGAGGCTGCTTTTCATTATTCATTTTTTTAGATCTAGAACATATGGCTGAGTCTTAAGGAAGAGGTTTTCAAAACTATACCAGAATTAGGTACCTGTCTGCCAGATTTTGCTGGCTGTTAACTCCTAATTGCATTTTGTGTCCTTGAAAATCTGATTCTTACTCTTAGAGTATATATGTGGGCTATAGGAAAAATCTTGCGAAATCAGCAGACAGATAGTTAAGGATTTTCCAGTGGTTTACACAGGTGAATGATGTACTTTTTGTACACATACTTAATGATTTTTAAAAGTCTACAAAAGGTGAGACTTCAAAGGTTTAGAAGAAAGCACAAATAGCAAAAGAGGGCTGGGGAGCAGAATTAGTCCAGTTCATAAGCTCTACAGCTTCTGGGTCTAATCCTGCTACTTTTAATATTACTAGATTGTTTATCGCTGTCTTTCAAGGGCGGCTACCTGACTTTTAGTAACTTTGAAATTCAACTGCTAGTTATAGAGCTTAAATATAGACATAAATGTGTAACTTAAATTGCTGCTACTTTTTTAGAAATTCTGACCTAAATGTTTATTTAGTATAATGATACCATGCAAAAATTTATAATGATGGATTATTAAATGCTTAGGTATTTAATTAAAATTTAATCAAATAGGTGGTAATTATATTGATATCAGTAACTGGAAAATACAAGGACAGAAGATAATTGAGAATAGCTATTCTACATAATCTTATTAAACTCCTATTATAACACGTGCATTACTTTCATTTTAGTATTTCAGAGAAGTCTGTTTGCATATTTATTATCCTCACTAATTTTGAATGAGGTGCATGATAACTAGATTTACAGTCTATTGGTATTAATATTTTTCTGGCTGTTAGAATGTCCCCAAGACTGAAGTCGGCTCTTGAAGTGTCCTGAACATCCACAACAGAAAGGGAAGTCTGTTGGACTTCAAGCACTCAGAACCAGTGATTGAAATGACTTTTTGAAAAGTGCATTTAAAATAGCAGTGGAGCATCTGAAGTTTGATGTGCTTCATGGATTATTTATCCAAGCTGCTTGCCTTCTAAATCAGAAATCAATATTTCTAAACTCCAAGCCAGGAAACCTAATATGAGATCTGCCAGCCTAAATTCCTTTTTAGACTTTCTTTCAAATATTTTGCAGACCAAAGTGCTCTCAGCTATATTTGGATGGGATATGGGCAGTGTACCTGTAGCTTGTAAGAAGGCAGGAGGAAGAGATCCTTAACTAGCACCAGTCTAAACTGTTACCTTTTCATGGCCCTGTGCAACTCTTGCAGAAGTAGCTACAAACACTGGAAACATTACAGCTTATTCAGCTGTAAAATCTGCCTCTGGAACTCTTTGCTGAGGTGCCTCACACAGGACCTGCTCTCAGGGGGTTTGTCTTTGTGTTCCTCTAACACTTGTGATACTGTGGCAGGTTCTTCTACATGGGTATGTTCATCCAACTGAAGGCTTAATTTGGATACAGCTATGATGTAGAAATGCTGCCAGGACCTGCAGAAGCCCTGTTGTTACCCAGTTTTCTGAACAGTTTGAAGTCTTTGGTACTGATCAAAAGATAAGGGAGGTCAAGGAAAGACAGTAAGCATAGGATTCAGAATGTGGTTAAGAACTAACAGCAACAGCAAAGGCCCAAGCTCTTAGGAATTACACTGCAGTTTGAGAGCTAAGAGGAAGGAAAAAGGGAATAGAAGCATGAGCATCTAGTGAGTTAGTGAACTACAAGGCACAACAGGACACATTTAAATGATAAAATAATCTGTTAGAGTCTTTATTTGGTTTTAGTTTTTCCTTTGTTATTTTTTTTTTCTTTCAGAAAATACTTGTGTGCTTCAGCTTTGCAGTTCTTAGTTTAGTATTATTCTTATTGATTTCTGTGAGCTCAAATTAAGGACTTCTCAACTGCTCTAATACCAGAGCTGAAACAAATTGATTTCCAGATTTTTAGCTCTAAGGATAAGCCCTTTCAGTGGAGACTACCTTAGCTTGTCAACTCTTTCCTATTTATTTGCTGAGGTTGGGAAGAGGAGAACCGAAATGACTATGGAATTATCAAGACATCAGTGAATTCAGATGCTACTGGTTAAGAATTCTCTAGAATTGATGCACAAGTAAGGTAACCTTCAGAGCAAGACTTTCACATCTCTCTTGCTCTGCATGAATGGCAGGGTTTAAGTATCAGAAAGAGAGCGTACAGAGAAAGAGGGGCCCTGCACCTTTTGGGTTATTTTAATCTCCAAACTTTTAACTGTTTTCTGGCTCTGTGGTAAGTGAACAGAAAAAGAGAACAAGGTTTCATGAAGCCAGAAGAAAAAAAGTCTAGTGATATTTTAGTTCATCTTCTAGTGATGAAGATGAACTTCTTTGTTAGTTTTTTCACCTTGGAGTTTTGTAGAATTTTTTTGAGGATCGAGGGAAATTTTTGATGTTTAAAGACAATTATGATCAGTGGATAATTTTCATTACTTTTCCCCCTTCTACACATGTATCTTTCTAAGAATTTCTAAGTTCTCTTACTACAAACAAATTAAATGTAAACTACCAGGACAATTTTATGTGTATTCCTAACTTCTGTTGACAAGGAATGAGTTTGATAGCTAAGCACAGAAATGCAGAGTTTAACTCACTGTCCCAGAAGCAGAGATGCAGGAGATGATTTTTTTTTTCAACAAATTTGTAATTTCTCTTCTGTAAAGAATTGTTCAGCATTTTGGTGCCATTCTGCCCTATATAAGGGAGCCATCAAAAAAGAATACTAATTCTCTACCTGTTTAGTTCAATAGCTGTTCTGTCTACGTGGGGCTTGACAGCAAAGGAACTGGCAACTATGGTCTGAATTTGCTATGGCAAATAATGTGCTCCACTTCTGAGAAAGTTTGGCAAGGAGTTCCGGAGACTAATTCTTCTGACTGCAGTTATAGGACTCATCCTTTTGGTGGTACCCTTAACAGGTTAGACTCATTAAACAACCACCAGAATAGTTTCCACGCAGTTCTGGATTTATTCCTGCCTGCCTTTCTTGCGATAGCAATCGCTATCTGAAGCATGTGAAGTGTATACTGAAGAACACACTATAAATTCAGTTTTACCCATCAAGTATGGACACAGTGCTTTTTGCCTGGTGAAATCTGTTGTAAATAATGACAGAAATCTGAAACCTAGAATTGTCAAAGAACCGTATGACTGAGCAGATTATTTTGTCTTCCTGAGATTTTTCCTCTTGTATTTATTTGTCCCTTTATTATGTTTGCTTGCTCCCAGAAATGAGAAGGAAATAGCTTTCTCATCCCATGAGAGTTTTCAAAATTTCAAGTTCTCTGATTAAACATTGAGATATCCTAAAGCTTTTCCTGAGCAAGAGAATCCTCCACTTCGGAACAACTCGTAATCAAATAGGTGGGGCTCTCAGTTAGGATATGAGAAGCCTGTTCAAGTTGCTTCTCTAGTGAATATTAAATTATTTACATGATGTGAAACAACTGCAGCAGAAGAGTTTGTGAAACACTCCGCTCAGAAAAGCCTGATGGATGGGTCAGTCATTTTGGATCTCAGAGGTCCTAGTCTGAGTTTCTGTTCTACTTGATTCAGAGGATGGATTTGAACTGCAGTATAAGTCTTTTCTCCTCTGGCACAATTCTGCAAAAAAAGAAATCTGTTTTCCAAAACTAAGAAGAATCACAGAGCAGGTCTAACAGCAATAACAAGATGGAACAGAAAGTATTTACATACATGTAATACATATATACAGTTTTTTGTTCCCATACTCAAATCATTAAGTATTTCCAGGTTGCTTTTTTATGCTCTTCATAAGCATCTTATAAGAATTAGAGACATGTTTGAAAGAAAGAAAAGGTGAGATTCTTGCATATTCACATAAATTCACAGGTTAAGGTTATAAGTAAAACAGAAGTTCTCATTAAAACAGTGGTAAAACTCGGTGTTTGCAACACAGAATTCTTTCTTTTATTGTTTTTGCAAGGCAGCTCTAACTTATTCCAATAGAACAGATAGAGGAATAAGGTAGTATTGTTCAGTTAATGGGATAATGATGTAGCAGAAGGAGCCAGTCAAATGAAAACAGATATGTTCACTTTCAAGCAGGAAAAAAAAAAAAAAGAAAAAAAAAGATATTATGAAATGAACTTTTAGCAGGAAATTAATAACAATACTTAATGTTGCAGGCTCAAAATTAGATTGAAATTTGTCATATAAGCTGGGAGCGGAAGCTTGCAAGAACTTCAACCGAGGCTTCAAAAAAATTTCCTCTTTCAAAATCCCTAGCATTCTTTCAAAAAATGCCCAAACCAGAATAGCTTTTGTCAATGTGGTTGCCTTTCCACAAGTCAAAATAACATTTGATCCACGTATGCCACAATTTATAATTGAGAAGTCAGTGACTTTCCTTGCATTTCAAAGCAGACTGTCATTGGGAAGGTGAGCACCTCCTGGATGCCAGGTCCACTGGTCTGGGCAGGGATGTAAGAGTAGGCAGAACAAGTTAAACAAAGCAAGGGGAAACCGAAGTTTGTGAAAGGAAGACTGTGGAGGATGCAGAAGAAAGCAGAAACAGTGCAGTAAAAGGTTAGGTGTCAGAAGACTGTGAAGTGCAGGAAAGAAGGCTGGAGGAGAAATAACTAAATAATGTGTAAAGGCAAAGCTGTTAAGTGTTAATATCTTTGTGTTTCAAGAGTACAGACAACAGTCTTTTTGCAAGTCTCTAAAACCATTATGTTTGCTTAAAGTGAAACTAAAATGGAGAAACCATATTCAGCTACTTGGGGGAAAAAAAAGGCAAACCCCTCTTTCTTGCATCCTCTTCTATGTCAGGTTAGGCAATCATATAAACAGTAAGAAACTGCCTGACGTAAACTTCATTATAAACCAAAAGAAATCTTCAGAGAGAGAATAAGAGTAGGTAACATTCAAATACCATTTAAAAATGTGTTTCAGAGAAGTTTGGCAAAGCAAGTATGCACAAGGAGTGAGGGAAGAATGCTGCATAGGAGATGAGGAAAAATATCACAATGTTATTGAAAAACATATGCTGGTTGAGATTGCCATAAACCTCAAAGAAACTCCTCTTATCATTGTCCGGGCAGACAGAGATGATGTGTTTAAAAACATGTCTCTAGTAGACGTTTATGGGACTATCAATTTCCAATTGTAACTAACCAAGAAAGCAGCTAAAGAACGAGAGAAAAGGAGAAGTGACCATGCAAGACGAAGTTAGAGTTGCCAATGCTTAATGTTTGGCATATTGGTGATAACAAAGAGGAATCTGGGATTAAAAATAACTTCATAGAGGGCAGCTGTTTGACTTGCTTGTTGAGACTTGCGGCCTAGAAATTAATGATCATCCCTCCCTCAGGAAAAAAAAAAAAAAGCACTTGACTTTCTGAAAACACTTTCTAATTAGCTTTGAACTTTCTGCTGCACAAAAGGTCAGCTACACAGTGGCTCGAACTCTGAGCGCTGTGCCTTTTCCCTGGCTAGCAGCAGCCCTACCCTCAGCAGCTTCACACTAGGAGTCAGATTTACTTGTACGCTCCTTTAGTCCTGTCAAGATCTCGGTGGATAGTTTAAGAAAACGACTCTCCTTGGTTTAAGCAATGCCAAAAGCAAGTGACAGTTCTGAGGATTTTGATCCTATCAAGATTCATTTTGAAAAATACTGCTTTGGCTTAGCTTTCCTTTATCCATGGATATTCAATATGTATCAGCACAAGGAGGAGGTGATGTACAGAGATGGTTGTTTTCTGATTTGTTGAGACTTCTACACTAAAGGTACACAGCACAGTCTATCATCAAAGCTCTGTGTCTGAGATGTGCTTTTTGCCAGAATCACATGCGTTCTGAACTGTCTGGAAAGTATATTTTAAAGAATCCATTTGAAACATCTATTTAATTCTATATGTACTTGTACATATTTTGTATCTACCTTTAGTTTCTGGTATGTTGAAAGGACGAGATGCTAAGGTGCTTAGAGGAGCAGGCAGTGCTGGAGTTAATGTTTTTATTTATAAGGCTCATTGGTCAATGATACTGAGCTCTCCTGCAGGAAAAAAAGATCCTTAATTCACTCTTGCAAAATTCAATGCCCTATTGTTCTCACTTTTCTGAAGTCACTGTTTATAACATTGCTCTCCTTTCCCCTCGGAGGAATAATATAATTTATTGGAGCAGTTCATTCATAGTCTATGTGATATCTATCTTTTGGGACAGAGATACCTTTTGCATGATGTACACACTGTTAGCTTCAAACTCTTCCTGTTTGCTTTATGTGAAAGGGTTTGTAATCAGGAATATTTATGCATCCTGGTACCCAATTGTGCTGTGCTTGCTGTTTTCTGCTCTTCGTAGAAAATTAAACTGTTTTTTCTTTTTGGCTCACACCTACCTGAAAAGCAAAAGATTTTAGAATATTACCCTATGGATTTATGATTACTAGGCAGATAGCCAGTAATAAGCAGTGATATCTGATACTACAGCCCAGACATTCTCTGCTTTTTTCCACCTTTTTCCTATTATCTTTAGGTTTAATAAACTATAAATAGGAGAAATAAATGGCAGACCATCTTTTCTCTTTTTGTGCTATTTTTTTTTGGAGGTGCTTGGTGATGAGATTAAGTTAAAGGTCATATATTCTTCTAACCTGGTATTTAGGAATAGGCAAATTATTGAAAAGAGTGGAAGTAATCTAGGTTTATTCATTTTTGTGGGAGAACAGCTTTTTTTTGCTACACAACAATCATTTTAAATGGAAATAACAGTATTATAGATAAAGATTTAATGAATATATATGAGAAAGGCAAAATAGAAGTCACTAAGCAGTTCATAGCTTTAGATGAGGTCACATTTCTGACTTGTGTGGTATGAAAGTGAGTAAATCTTAGATGATCATAGTGGAAATATTTCCAGGGTATTGTACATACTGCTTATTGTAGGAAAAAAGTTACTTTTTTGCGTTTGGCTTATAAGAAAGATATTGAGTGAAAACCAGCTATGTTTGTACCTTAACATTCAATTGCACGTATTTTTTCTTTGTTTCTGTATCTCACATAATTGCTGACTACAAAATTAAAATACCAAGCTCATTATTTCAATCCTGAGATACAACTTGCTTTAGACTTATGCTTTGTCTCTAATTGTAGTTTCTGTGTGTTGAGCTTCATTAACTTGAAACAGAAGGAGCCTCCACTTTTGTGTTGAAGTTAATTAAAGCTGGTAATGATTATTGTCTGAAAATTTTCTGGGTTCAAGTAGGTTATTTTGCCTCTGCCTCTATTTTCACGCATCATTTCATCAATCATGTGGTTGGCCGATTCATAATATACAGGATTTGTCTGAATTCAGTGAGCTATGGGGTTTTTTTATCATGAAAATACACTTGTTTATTTGTTTAATCGTTAGTTGAAAGCTCCTGCTTGTGAAATAGTCACTGGTGACTTTTAAACTCAGATTTTTGGAAAATTATTTGGAAAAATAAAAGCAACTATTTTTCCATGAATAATAGGTAATAGCACAAAACACAATAGATAGATCAATGTCAAGGGCCACAGTTAATGGCTTTCAGGTCTTTTTACATAAAATTTGAAAATTTCAAAATATGACAATTCCATGATGATGTGTAAAAACTTCAGACTTAGAAATACAGTCTTCTGAGCTGTGCTGTACATACTAATACGGTTTTGACCATGAGTGATAATATGAAGTAATTATGCATATTTATATGCACATATAGTTTAGTATTTATGTTTTAATAATTTTGTTCAAAGTTCTGCATTTCAACCTTATGTATATTGCCTGATGTGCACATCTTTATCACTGGTTTTGTAGGTCATACTGTGGGAGATGTTCTGCTTAAAAAAACCAACAAAAACAACCTCCTAGTGCAAGACCGTGTCTAAGATCAGGTGCCGGGGTATTGCAACAAAGTGCAATGGATAAATAGATAAACAGATGAAATAAAAGATAGAGGATGTACTTGCTTGTGGGAAAAGCTTGGAAAAAGTGATGGTATGTTCCTTCAAAAATCATAGAGGCCAAGTTTAAATAAGTGTTTTGTTTGTCGTTCATTTAAAAAAAAAAAAGGCAACATTACAATAACAGTAATTTGATTTAATGTTACATTTTACATTTGTATTTCAGATTTAAACTACCAGCTGTATAGCTAAAGCTTTCAGGCTATTCCATTTAAATGTAAAAAAAGGACTTGAAATCTTATTCTGTGTCCAGTTAGCTTTTTGAAATGAGGAGCATGTGTACAGAGAAATATTACTGTTGGATCCCAAAAGTGCCTATCAAAGATATTAGTGAAAGGTTTAATGGATATTCTGTGCCTGTGTGAAGCTCCTGCTGACAAAGTCAGCCCAAGAGCTTTCAGCATCATATGCAAACCAGAATTTTGCAGCAAAGAAGAGTCGAGCTGGGGGGTGTGTATCATGTTGGAAGGAACAGCAGAGGTTTTGGGTATAGGGCTGGTAAAGGCCAGCTGCTTGGCAGCAAGGCGAGGAGATCTGGTACAATTTGTAGGGCTTGCGGGAGCTTATGCTGGGTTTGTGATTTTTTGGAAAGGGTGTATGGAATTGTGATGAGGTAAAATCACCTGGACAGAGGTCACTTGAGGTTGTGAAAGGCTGTGGGAGGTCTTGGAGGCTCAAGGGTTTTCCAAGGCTTTCTCCCCAGCCCACCAGTAGACCTTGCTACCCTAACACAGTTCCAAACTGTTCTGCATGGTCTTCTCTCCTTTCTGTCACACTTCCCTTCTCACCAAGGTGCCTGGCTCAATTGCCCCCTCTCCTACTTCAAATTCTGCCCCCATGGCAGCAGCAGCAGGCTGTGGAGGCGGGCTGGGGATCCGCTCCGTGCAAGCGTGTGCTACCCTAACTCATCTTCACTCTCTTGCCATTGGCAACAGAGACAGTCTGCTGCCCTGGGCGTTTTTGCCTGTATTTGGCACAGTGTCTGGCTGTTGGCTGATCATATCTTACACAAGGATCTTTCATAGCAAGCTGCATACTATTTTTCGTAAGACCATGTACCACTTCAAATCCCTGTAAAACTCTCCCTCACACAAGCATCGTGTCTTCTAGTGCATTCATGTAGTAGCTGGGGATCCAGCTGTTTCCTGCAAACCCTTAGGAAACTAATAGCCTGATGAAGTATCACAGTGTTAGTGTCACTGATTAATGATGGAGGTAGGGATGTTCAAGGTTAAGTGCACACCTCTCAGTGAAGGGGTAAATCCTACGTTGCTTTTTGAAAACTGTCCCCATTCTTACTGAAATTCCGATACAGGTAAATGGCTGTTGAAGTAGGTCTCTAGAGGTCAAGTGATTATTGTTCTCCTAGAAAGACCCAAATTTCCAGGCTTTAACTGCCTGTAAAATGTCAATGATATGAAAAAGCATAGTAAGGAGGTGAAATGTAAGGTGGTGGTGTTATGAAAAATTACTCAATTTCTATACCCGCTCCCCTTCCCTACTGCATTCCATCTCTCAGAATTGCAATTTTCTGCAGATTTTATGGGATCTATATTCACTAGGATCTATTACGGGTTATAGAATGGGAAATCTTTTAAAGATTAATTGAAATTCAGAAAATAAGAATGTGTAGTACGTACTATATAAATACTTGAATCCCAAAATGCTCATCATTTTTGGTCCAAGTTCTGTACCGAATTCCATAAAATAGCTGCCCAGTTAGCATCCACAATTATCCCCATCGAGAAATAAAATTAATTATTTTTTTTAATTCATTGTGGTATCTTGGTAAATACTTTGCTATATATTTCCTCCAAATAATGTCCCAGTCCTTGAGCTTTCTACATACTGGCAGCACCAGTGTTCCTCTTGAGTGGGTGTTGCTGGGCTTGTGGAGAAATGAAATTAGGGAGATTCTGCTGAAAAAAGGCAGTGAACGATACAAGGTGGAGACAGCAGTTTTAAACAAGGACCCCTTGCAATCCTGGTCATGCAGATTTTACACGTTGCTTGCTTTCACTTTAATCAAAAGGTAATACTTTTCAGTAGTGCTTGGGACTGGTTTGGAGAGAAAGTTCTTCTGTCTTGATAGCTTTTTTCCATCCATTGTTCCTCCCACCCCTAGTGTTTCCAGAGTTGTTCCTTCCCTTCATCCTATCCTGACACAGGTTTTCGCCTCATCTTCCTGTTTTCTCTTTGTGTGGGAGAAGACAGAACTGGGAAGCAGGATTGTGGTCAAGTACAAAGACTTTCAGCTGATTCAGTTTTGTCGTACACAGTTGGCTCATACCCACTGTACTTGCGTAAACCACGAGTGATCCTGGTATAGCAGGGTGAATCTGGACAGAGGCACAAGGAGAGAGTTTACAGGATGCAAAACTGTTTCATTTATTGTCTTGCCCTTTCTCTTCAGACTGCAGTTCAGCTCTACTTTCAACGGATAAGGTATTTCTGCAGTGACACATCCTCTGGTGCACAACCGCGGATGTGTCTGATGGCTGCATTAGCTTTTACCATGGTTGCCCGGCTCCTCGAGCGCACGAGCGTGCTCGCCCCTGTGTTACGGGCACCTCTGTGCTCTTGTTACCATATAAGCCCTGACATTAACTTGTGAATTTGGTGAGCGTTGCACCTCAGCCTGTGTGTAAGTGAACTCCAGAAGGACGGTATAAAAACTGTGTTTTTTGAATTGGACTTTATAGTGCCATAAACAGTGACATCATTGTATATACACACAAATATATAATGATGAATACAGCAAATGCAATCTTGGATGTTGGCTGGAAAATGCACGCTCCAGGCCCAGATTTAATAGGAACTTTCATATTCCGTTCTTGGAATATAAAGCCAGCATTTTTGTCTATTTTGACTTTTGCATTAATAAAATGAGGTCAGGAAATCTGTTAAAGTTTTTCTTTAAAAATGTTTTCAACCCAATCACCTTGTTTAAAAAATCATTTCCGTTTGTTATCTGCACATTTAAGTAGATTGTGTTTCCTCGTGATTGATTCTCTCAAGGAAAGCACTAACAGATTCCTGTAATTGATTATACTTTAATGATACATAATGGCAAGTTCTGTTTTCCATTATTGTTACCCTACATGCTGAACTGTAACTGCCACAATACCAGAATGTATATTGATATACAATTGATTTAGTAACATTTTGCTAGTTGAACTGTCTTGCATTAACTAAAACCATGTCTCCACGTCTTCAACAAAAGTGGTCATTCACACATTCCGGGCAGGTATCGTACACGTCTCTGCAGATGGTCAGTTCCTTCAGCTTATTGGAGTTGGCAAAAGACAACGCTGCTGGAGATCGGTGCAATCATTGTTTCTGGGATTACAGATGAGAGTTGGCTGTTTCTACATTTCAGATGTTTCACTTTAATTACTTACTTTCTTTCTTTCTTTTTGATTGTCCTTTGTCAACAAATGATCCTCTGATTTTCTTCCCCGCCGCCTCCCAAATCATTGATGGCGAATAAGGTAGTTGATGATCTGAAAGTGTTGCTTATCGTCATGATCGGTATTACCTAATTATTTACTAATGTCCCTTGCCTGTCTGTATAAACCTCTTTGCTTGTGTTTAGATGGAAAGCTCTACAGCAGGGATTACTTTGCATGCATGTGATCGCGTGTGCATTTGTAACAGCAGTTAGCCCATCTGAGTCCTGTTCCGTGACTCAGACTCCTGCATGCTCTTTACTTACACAAATAAATAGTACAATTCAATTGCCACTTAGCTGTACTTTTAACTCTTGGACATATGACCTGTCCTAACCAAAAGGTTGCAGGGAAGGCCTGATGACTGATCTAGCATGTCGTACATGGGAAAAAATAAATAAATTTTAAAAAGCTAATTTAAATTTTGAGTTTTGCGGGTGTTTCAAAAAGGCATACAGCTGTTGTCTTCTAAATACTCAAAGGACAGATACAGGAAACTTAATAGCTAGAACATTATAATGATGTAAAATTGGTGACGTTATGTTAGAAATACTAGATAGAAGTACACAATATAGTCAGATAATGTACTGACTAAGACTTCGCACTTGCCTGTATTTAAAACTTTCTTTACTGAGAATAGGATTGTACTTAAAGCTTACAATTCTGGCAAGTTGTGCCAAGATATCCCATTTACTGTATTATAAGTCAGTAGCTATATTATTGAAACAATAGAAAATGGATAAGGGTTACACTGTCCTCACTTTCAAAATCCTTCATTTTCCAGGAATTTAAATTCAAAATTTCACATTATCAGCCATATTAAGCCAGTGTGAGCTTTCTTAACCAAAAGTTTAGCAAAAAACTCCCCAAACCTGCTGTTTGGACTTGGTGAATGCCAGTGTTTGGCAGAATCAAAGTACCTTTTAAAAATCTGCAATAATATTGTATTTCAGTTTTAAAACTGAAATTTTAGCTTTAAATTTCAGTTTAAAATCTGAAAATTGAAAATAAAAAAATCACTTCCCAAGTATATAGACACCTTGGTAAACTGACCTCTGAAGCAATGAATTACCACCACACACATCTTGTATTTTATTCCATGTTACATAAATTCTAAAATGTTTTCGATTATGTCATTTTCTATATCTGTATTAACATTCAACACTTCAATTCTGTTAAATATAGGTTAAATATAAATATTAGTTTAATAGCTTTGTGTATGACACTGATTGCAATTCAAATCTTCCTTGCATGCTGTTCTGAACTGCTGATAGTAATAGCAGCATTTGTAACATTCACTTTCATTGCCTTCCTGGTCATAAACAGTAATATCAATTCATATGTACTTATGCTTGTGTGGTTACTGTGTGCAGGGATTATTAGAGAAATTATTTTTACCATGAGAGAACAGTTTCAAAAAGATAAGAACTGCAAATATAAAACAGATTAGGTTATTTAAATGGCCTTTTCAGTGCTGGTATTTGAAGGAATGTCTGTAGTATCTCACACTAATTTTGGAATATATAACACACAATTTAATATCCTGTTTATTTGCTGTTCTAGAGGAACAATATTTGAACTGTGAAGTAAAATTTATGGTCTAGTGCTATGTATTCTCAGCTCAACCCCACATTGCAAAAGAAACCTCTACATGTTTCTTTAATTTAAAAAACATGAGTTCCTAATTAGTTACACATAGACAATGTTAGATTCTTCCAACTGCAAAATGATTAATAATATGTAATTAAAATGGAACCTGGATCAAGAACTCATCAAGTCTCTCTAATACTATAATACTGTACCCTTTCCTTTGCAAACAAAGTGATCTTGCCCCAGGGGATCTGAATGACTCTCAGGAAATCTGTTCCTGCAAATACATTGTCTCCTCTCGTAAGGAATTTCCAAAATTCCCAACTGGGGAACTTCTTTCCAATATTTTCACAGAAAAAATATGCAACTCATAAAAGAGTATTAAGTAAATTTTGGAAAATGTCACCAAACATGTATATGATGTATGAAAGTGCTCTGTTAATATTCTTTATAGTTGGAAGTCAGTGGTAACCGAACATGTGCATACATAAAGAACAGATCACTATTAGTCCTATAGCTATACTAAATATTTCCTTAAAGACTGCAATTTCTTCTTGCCAGATTAAAAAAAAAAAAAAAAGAAATTCCCATATACTTGCTTCGAAGCTAAGTTGTTAGCAAAGCACAGATAAACACAGAATAATACCTCTTTACTTATTCCTTTACATGTTAACCTCCCCCCCTCCGCAATTTTGCTAGCAAGATACTCGCCAGATACTCAATTACAGCCCAGAGGATTGTAATGAATGCTGTAGAAAAGCAGGTCTGGAACATATCCCAGCTGTTCAATGGGACTAAGCACCATAACACTGCGAACCACTAGATGCCACTCTTGGCTCATCCCCGTACAAGTCGGTGAGTATTTATGATTGTTTAAAAACCTCAACTATCCCCTCCCAGCCCCTAAGCCCCTTTAAAGATGTTCTTTTGGTATTTCAGCTATTTTGCATTCTTTTTTTTTTTAATTAAAGTTACAATATGACCCTACTGTTTGTAGTATTCCTTCCTTCCTTGGTAATGTTACACTTGTTTATAAATATTTCAAAACTATCCCTAGACAAATTTTTTGTCGTGGGCCTTTTGCGTAGCTATGTTGTGCTATGTCTCATTTTTCTCTTTGGGTGGAATTCACAAACTTCTCGTATGCGTATTCACCTGTGTGATGAACTGATTGATTGTGGCTTGATTTCACAGCCACTTATGGTGCAAGAAGCTCTAAATCTATTTTTTAAAATTCTACAAACTATTTCATCTTTGCTTTTTTTCTATAGCAGATACAGTAGGAAGCTCTTGAACTTCTTGTACATTCAGATTTTACCATTGGCAACCTGTCTACTAGAGTTGTCATGACATTTCCTTGCAAGTTGCCTGTCTGTCGATGCCTATCCCCGAATTTGCACTTTTCAGGATTTTCTTAGCCAGGTAGTTGATGAAGAATAACTGTAAAAATACTTAAGTTATTAATGACAATATAGGAAAAGTTTAAAAAAAAAATCCCTACAATCTTCAAAACCTTCAACATTACAAAATTGTAATGTTTCATCTGCACAAGGCATAATGCAGACCTGGGCCTCAATACAATTGAATTTCTTTGTTTAATCTCATAGAAGGAACCATTGCATGCCAAATGCATACAGTTAAAATATTAAGCTTTTCTTCAAAATTTGTCTACATCTTCTAAAGAAAATACAGTGGAGTTCTGAATATTTGTGTAAGAATCACTGCTTTCTGCATCTTGCAAACTATGTGGAAAATACTGGTCACTTGTTTCCAGAGAAATGTTTCCATATTCTGGAATTTCTTTTAAAATGATCACTCAAAATTCAATAAGAAAATGTCTCACAAAGTTGCCTATCTCACAAGAAAAGGAAAACCAAAAGAAATTTGTTATGATGTCAGTAACATTGGATAAATAAGCCCTCAGATATTAAAAACATCAAGAGTAGAGATAAATATATCCTCTTTTGTTGGTAAACCTGAATCTGTTCTCTTTTGTTTGTGTGAATTTGATATAGCTTTTAATTATGTGATTTTAATACTGGTTTCCATATACCATCAAATATTTTTATTGCAGCTTTAAATGTATTTGTGAGATAGCTTCTACGTAATGTAAACACTTGTATGCTGGCCAGAGTCAATGGAAGCCACTTGCTTGAAAAATAAAAATACATAGTATATATTTTGTAAGTAACCTGTAACAGCCTGTGAATAACAAGACTGAGTAATGATGAAAAATTATAGGCATATAAAGACCTCCTGCGCATTCAATTAAGTTAGATTTAGATTTATCTAAGTACTTTCTAGGGTACATGGAATGCTGTGAATTGATAGAAAAACGCAGAGGGATACATCCATTGAGAAAGGCCTTTGTACTCTGGTTAAATTCTTAGAGGCGAGGATTATCGGGGGGCGGAGCTCTGTGTAGAAAAATGTGATTGGAACGTCAAAATGTGTAAATATAGGAAAAATATCTTAGTGCATAAAAATGTGTCAGTAGAGAGGAGACTAGATTATTTCAATAAAAGTAGAGCTGTCTTTCTAGGGAGTTTATAGACTGTATGCGGATAGAAAGTATTATTCTGTTCCTTTTAGGAAAAAAAACCCCTATTAGTGGTTTATGGAATTAACAACCACGCTACATATAGACCAAAGCACAGAGCTGAGGATGCATGTGGAACCTTAACTTTATTGCTTCCATATCTCTGAATAATAACTGCGCAACTTGAAAGTTCCCTTTTTGTCATTTGTAATGGAATGATTTAATTTATTTAAGTTTCTGTGATGAACACTTAATGTCTTACACATGTAGAGAAGGGTATAGTCCGTGACTCAGTGCTCAAGTCCTGTAACTGCAGTCTGTCTGCAATACTGCAGTGAGGAAGCTTTTTGTGGTCATTAACAAATGCTGACCTCTCTGTTTGTATACACTGTCTTGACCATGGAGTTGTTGAAGGGCAAGTTAAGGGGATGTGGTTAAATTAGTCTGCAGTTTTATTAACTCACTTGGGACCATAGCAGTTATTTATTAAAGGTCACGCTGTAGATCTGCTCTCCCCTACTATCAGATCTTCCCTTTATAATCTCTTCCCAAAAAGCTCCCCATTACTTCCCTTTTCTATGAATATTTAAGTGGCGGTGGTGAAAAGGGAGTCTTTGTACCAGCTTCTCTAAAGTGTGTCTTCGTGTAGCGTACCTGGAGAAAATAAATCTCTTACAAAGCTATATTGGCTCACACAAATGTGAGGAAGCATTTACTTTGCTTCTCCCCAAGGGGCAATGGCTGGCAGTTCCCTTTGTCAAGAGTAATTCTGTGCCCTCGGTTGGAGAGCTGCGTGTCAAGGGTTTTCGGATGCCAGTTTTACTCAAGAGCCACCATCTGCAGAAGGAGCAGCAGCTCCTGGGCAGCGTGCACACCCCCTCTCTTTGCCCGCACCGGGACCCTCACCCCATACCCATCGCAACCCCATCGAGCTCTGGTGAGGAGCAGCTCACCACCCCTTGTTCTCCCTGGGAAGCATCCGTCCCCCAGCTGAGCCCAGCTCCCTGCTGGATCCTTCCTCCCCTTCTCACAGCTGCCAGAGCCCAAGGGCAGCACACGGGGGTGCGGGATGAGGCCGCTGTGCCGAGGAGGGGCCAAGCGGCTCCAGCTGCGCCTGCCGACGGTGCAGCAGGGATGGCCGAAGCCTTGGCTCCTCACCCAGGTAAGGGCAAGCACCGCTGCTCTGCTTGAGGCAACCCCTTGCTGCTCCAAAATGCTTTGTGTACTACGGTTTGAAAACCTCTTATGTCTGCTGTTGTCACGAAAAGAAAAGAAGAAATGTGAGTGTCTAGTACATGTCTCCCCACCTTGAACCATGGGCAAGTGGCCCATGTCAGCAAACTTCTAGTCTGGCAATAAACCGCCTTTCTGGTGCCACCTTTGTAGCAACTAAAAGGGAGAGGGGACAGGCCTTGGTAAAGGGGCTTCCAATCCTCTAATTGCACATGAACCCCTGCAATATTTCTTGCGGTCTGGAGACAGCGCAAACCTAAGGGCTGTGGCTGGCAGGCAGAAGGAGGTGGTGAGTTGCCTGCAGCACATGGTGGTGGTGGTGCACCCAGACCTGCAGAAGCAGTGGGGCCCAGGCCAACGCTGGGGTGTTCCTCCCGGGAAACCTCAGGCAGTGCTTGTAGGGAGCACCGTGGTGGGAGAAGACTGGGCTGTACAAGGATGAAAGTCTGTCTTCTCAGAGCGGGGGGGGGTGTGCATATTTTTCCCCCTAATTAACTAGGTTTTCCCCCTCTTCTCAAAATATTAAGTCAGAATGTTCTCCTCAGATGTAGAAGGACAGACATTTTGAAGGAAATAAATTTTAATCTAATAAAGCCTGTTCCAGGACTTAGAATTTGCAGTAAGCATAACCTTTTATAAATAAAGCTAAATACAGTACAATATACTGAATTTAAGAGAAGAGGGGAGAAGTACATGACCAAATGTTTTGAGTAAATACTGGGACAAGGAGGTTTATTCCCCCATTAGTGCAGGTATGTAACTCAGAGGCCAATAAGTGCCGGATAAACATGGGCTAAAAATACAAACAAATGTGGTTAAGAGCCAGATTTTCAGAGTTTTTACACCCCTTAATATGTTGAACCTCGTTAAAAATAGTTACTACAGAATGACAGCAATATGGTAATTGATGAGCTTATGAACATAATCAATTATCTATATGCTTTTTAGCTAACACAAGCAGTAACCTAGATAGTAAAGCATTCAGGATTATTTTATATTAAAATCAACACAATTATACTTATTATAGAATCATAGAATCATTTAGGTTAGAAAAGACCTTTAAGATCATCGAGTCCAACCATCAACCATGCCCACTAAACTGTGTCCTGAAGTGCCTTGTCTACGGGCTTTTTGAACACCTCCAGGGATGGTGACTCCACCACTTCCCTGGGCAGCCTGTTCCAATGTCTGACAACCCTTTCAGTAAAGAAATTTTTCCTAATATCCAATCTAATATCAGAGTAGGAAGTTGTGATTAGAATTAGGAACGTGTTATAAAATAACTTTTAGCATTATGATATGCCATTTATAATATTATAATTTGTTTATTCATATTTTTTTCTGTTTCCAATGTACAGAATGCTTCTTTGTAGGGAATCGTACAGCAATAGACTGTAGAAGAAAATGGCGGCTCAGGACAGTTAAAAGGTAGCCTTATAGCTAACTGTCAGGTAAAATGATTAGAAACACCTGAGTCCAGTTTTTCTGCAACATCCTTTGTGATGCGCGCAGTGTAAGATGCTGGTCTATCTGCACGGCCAAATGCAGTGCAGTGAGGAGGCTGTTAGCTGTGGTGTTGAAAACAGAAGGTCTGTGTAGTATGAGGCTGCCTCTGATGTCTTCTCTTAATAAAGGTAATTAACTTGGGCATAGTACTGTGTAGGCAAGGTAATATAGGTTCCAGCTCACTTTTTTTAGTCTCTGAATTAAGAGAGTTTCTGCCCTGGGCTGTGTTGTACAGCGTAGTTATCCTTAAACACAGAGAGGTCACAACAAATTTAAAGCCAAATGTAAGATTTGAGAATGAAACCTAAATATTTAAGTTACTCAGGCATTTATTTTTTCCATTTCACTTCTCACCTTTTCAGGAGACATGTACAATTTTGGGCAGAGTAGGACCAAAGTCCTAATTTCTTTTCCCATGCTTTATTCCTTATATCACTTTTTTTTTTCTCTGTTGTCTTGCTTTCACTTAGTTTTAGCATGGAGAAATATGCACCAAATTCAGAAACTGAGTATACACAGGAATGTATTACTCTTGTTTATTGCAGGTAAGTAAACACCAGTGAAAGCATGGGCTTGACAAAGCTTTGCAAACCTTATGTTAAAACTTGTGGAACCATGCCAAACATCGATGGGCTTCAGCTATCATTAAAAGCTAAATTTCCATGAGGTTTTTGCTAAGGTTCACAGAACTCCTCAAGCAAATTTGAGCCCCACTGCAGTAATCTGAGGACGGATTTATTGTTCTCTATCAAACTCTAAAAAGGTTTGGGTTTCATGTTTTCAGCATTACCACAAGTAAACTTTGAAGATTTTTAGATCTTATCCGGACACACACCTCAGTGCAAAACCCAGAGTGAGCCAGAGTAGAAATCAAAACTGTTTCTTCTTAAACCACACAGATGAAACCTGCAGCTTTTTTCATAGAACTCTGTATTATGTGCCTTTCAAAGGACTGATAATAGTTTGTTCTTATTTTACAAATATAGGCAAATAAGACTTGGCAAACAGCCGTGTGAGAAAGAAATGAAAAAGAGAATGAAGGAAAATTAGGTACAAAGAAGCCGCGAGCCAGCCAGCCCCAGAACCATACTGTGCAATGATATGACTAAAATATGTGCATGGTAAATAGTGTGACATTGAAAAATGAAACATTCAATATTACAGCCAGAGGAGAAGAAAGCCAGCTCCCAAAATTGAGTTCTGGCAGTATGTTCAGAGCGTCAAATAGCATATGCTTGATTGCAGTTTGGGTGGAGAGGAAGGAGATCCACAGAGCTCTATTTCAGTTCTTTCTGTATTTTCCCACAGTATGAATTAATCACATCTAATACTAATTATATACTTGCAACATTCTAAATTCCTGCATAAACTGTGGAAAAATGTGAAGACGTTTCCAAGGCTGGAGCAGCTTTAACAATGAATCCGTATATGTGCTTTTGCAATTGTTTGCTGTGCGTCATATTCAAACCCAGTTATGTTCTGCAGATTTACTCTTCTGTACTTTGATGGTGATTTACGCTCCTAGGGAAGCAGTTGGGTGAAACCATGTCTCAGAAATGTGGAAGCTTAATATAAATAAATTAAACACAGGCGCTTGATTTAAGTGAATCACAGCCTTTTGACATTTATAATTTCAACACATGATTGTCACCAGCTAGTCAACCTCTGTGACTCACAGTGATGCTTAAACTGTTGGCTTGGTAGAAAATGTAAAAAGTAAGTTGTTTGGGTTTTTTTTTTTTTGGCTATTCTAGGATGTCTTCTGGCCTGCATCCATACAAGCGAGAGCAACATATTAGGAAGTTGTCTTAGTACTTATCATTCTGAATTAACGATGCCCTGATTAGCTTGCCTAAACTTTAGGTCAAAAGAAGAGTTTCTTCCAGGCTTTGAGATACGGCCAGGTAGTTATTTTGTTGCTGCTAAAAATAGAACCATGGCCTGACTAGAGTGGTGAAATTATTTCAGCAGGTAAGTCTGAAAAAGAGCTAAATTCTTTTTGTTGCTAGTGTTGCTCTTGCCTGGAATTAGACAGTGTTATGTAAGCTACTGTGTGAAGATTTCATCCAATGGGAACCTGTTAGGAAGTTGAATTAGCGTGATCATGAGATGCAGGTGTTGCATTCAGAAATGGCAAGTTTGAACAGGACTTACTCAGTATGGTCTGTTCAGTGTTCAGTTAGGGAATCTGGAGTACCACTCTGTATTATAGTTGGCAGTATATATTAGATAGAGGATCTGTTGATACGGAAGTCCCAGTAGTGCTTTGGAGGGCTAGTACTGCTATTGAGCGTTTTTCATCACAGTTTCAGTCCTGCAAGAATGACAAATGTGCTAATTCCTATCTTACAGCTAGGGAATCAAGACTGATCTCTCCCCTGAGAGATACGAAATGTTGATTTGGGTTTTTTGTATTTTTCTGCATTTTTTAACAAAGGGGTTAAAGATCAGTATCTATTGAAAAATCAAATAATTTTCAGCAAGATTTCATTGTGGAAATATATAGATATGCTTCACTTCTCTAATTTGAAGTGAAAGAAATTGCTGTTGTCCTGAAGTAGAACAGAAAACTTTGAGTTTCAGAAACAACATTTAGAATTTCACAATTCTTGCTTGAACTTCATTAACCTATTAATTTGTAGTTAAGAGCAGAGCCTCAAATAGTAAGACTCCAGTGAGGCTGGTGTAAAGAAAGAAGCTTCGCACTTTATCTGATTTGCTGAAGTTTCTACTAGCAGCCTGGTGACAGATATGTTTGCTGCTTCAGTTTCATCTGCATTTCATATAAACTAGATTTAGGAAGAATAGGAAGAAACAAAGAATGAATAGAATAAGAGAGGAACAAAGGGCGAAGCTCTTCACCTGTTGTCATCTTACAGTTCTTCAGCAGGTCTGCTAAAACATTGGGCAGCAGTATGATGGGATGTACAAAATACTGCCATTGGAAATACTCTGAAGGTTTGAGAAACATGAATGTTGGAGCTAACCAGGAAAAATGTTGGTGAGCTAATCTTGCTACTTTCCATGGAGAACTGTAGAGGGCTGGCTATATATTTTGAGGGCTGTCTTATCTTTTCCTGTTCATTAATACTTGCCTGATAAAGTCCTGTCCTTCAGTAATTACTGTGAGGCTCAGCTAGGAGAAAAGCCAACTTAATACTTTAACTTTTTCTGGAAGATGCCAGTGTTACGCATTAATACTTTGAGCTGGGAGCACAGAAAAATGTATTGAATGTATGGGTCTTGAACTATCAACACCGCTGTTCTCTTTCTAAATGTCCTTAGTGAAGACCAGGAAGGCGATTTTGCTTTTTGGCCACTGCTGACTGTATGAATGCCTGGGAGCTGTTAAGAACTACTGCTGCAAAGAAGCACTAAAAGTCAAAATTATTTCACCTTCTCAGGCACACTCATACAGGGGATTTAGGGAATGGGTATTAAAATGTGCAGTTGGAAACCCTCTTAATTCTTCTGTACATAAAAGTGGTAATGTATCAGATTGGCTCCGTAGTCGTGTATACATTTCAAGATAAAGGGACAGCTATTGTTTTCAGCTGCAGCAACCACTATTCACATGGAGTTCAAAGTCTCTGCATAGCTGTAACAGAGATGAGAAGCTTTTTTAGATTGAGTATGTCTCATTTCCTTGAAGTATTTAGGACTTGTCACTGTCTAACTGAACCCAAGACGCTGACAAATATGCAAGTCATTTGTAAAGCAGTTAAAGTACAGGATATATATAAGTAGAGACATTCTTCTGATTAGAAAGTAATCTTGTATTACTAATAAGTCTTCCTGTTGTAAAACTCTTTCTAAATATGGTAATATTCAGAATGGGAATTGGAGAGATTTCAGGGATGCCATTTCATTATTCCCAATCAGCTTTACTATAAACAAACTCTGCAAATTTTCAGTGTCAGTGTATAGCTCAGGTATACCTAAGCTTATATTTGTACTCTTAAGTACCTGAATGTTTGCTGAGGTAATTATCCATGGCATATTTCTGTTTTAAGATGAAGTGTGTTACATTAGGCATTTTGAATAGTATCCATTAGCATAAGCCCTTCTGTCTTTGAAAATATTTTTTGTCACTGAAGTTTGTAAGTCTGGTTTAGGTCTCTATGTTTGTTTAAACTACAGATCAGTAAATGGCTGAGATGTTTATTATATTTCAGGATTTCTTCATGATATGTCGTATGTATTGTTGTTCAGATCCCTGTGTGGTCTAGTCACTCTCTATATTATTTCAATGAAATAGCTAATGACAAGCTGGTTGCTTAATGAAGTGTTTTCATGGCACCTTGTTTAGGAGGCAGGATCTTTTTCTGGCAGTTGAAGGCTAGCGTAACAATATCTAGCGTAACGTCTCCCTTGGAATCTACATATAGCAAGTCATCCCTGAGTAAACTTATGTCCGGGAAGCCTGAATTAATAACCTCTGGGTCAGCCTCACAAATTCTTCATTATTTCAAATACTTTCTCCTGTTGGTTAAGCCTTTTGTTCAAGACAACATTGCACTGCAGTAGTTAGATGCCTTATGACCTGTATTTTTCAGGGAAGGCTATTGGCGGTACATGTCATTTTTGTCACAGACTTGAAATGAAGCAAGCACAGAAGTAAGATACATTAAATATAGTAATTACAGTAATCATTTAAAAACATTAAGTATGATTATATTTTTATGAATATTGTTTTAGCTATGGCAATAAGCTCAGAGCCAACATATTCAAAACTGATAAATCTTTTCTATAAAGGGAGCACATTATATTTGCACTCATCTTTGTTTCTACAATAAATGGTTGAAGGCGATCCAGGATTTTCCTGCAAATCGTAATTAACAACTTGTATAATCTTTTTACATTCAGTTCCTTCAATGTAGACACATGCAGGGGAATTTATATACCCGTATATCGTGTTTTCCATTGAGAAGATAGTAACAATTAAGAAAAAAACCCCTGTGTGTGTGTCCTTAAAAATGTCATTCTTCATATGATGTCCTGCTAACAAAAGAAGCAGAATCTTAGATAAACATCTGGTAGGAATGAAGGGCTCTTCACGTTTTTTACTAGATGAGCATTTCAGCCTCATTTGTGACTGAATGATGCTGTATTCCCTCTCATGTCTTGTTGTTTTCAATTTATTCTTTACCAGAGACAGGAAGGGAGCAGTGAAATAGGAAATTAGGATGTTTAGAGAGAGTAACTAGAGAGAGCTGCAAAATGGTTTTTAATTTGTTTAGATGGCTGAGAGGCCTCTACGTGTGTGATCTTTCCTGCTGAGCTGAGGGAAGCACATAAAGACACCGAGTACCCAGTCTGGACTGCCGTTGCCCGCTGCTGACTTCCTCCATTCTCAGCGGAGGCATCACGAAAGGCCCTTCCTAGGAATGTTTCTTGGATTCTTCAGAGTCTTGGGAAGATGTTGTCTCTCCCACCTCTTTAGCCTGCACTTCTCATGCTTGTAAACAAGACCCGGAAGTGAGCTGGATTGTGGGGTAGACGATTCATAAAACTACCAGTTATCCCATCACCCAGATGGGTTTCAAACTAGAATTGTATGTCTTTGGGTGCCTTGTTTTGCCTGATCATCTTTTCTCAAAGTGTTTATCTGTTTTAATTCAGAGTAGATAAAAGTGCCACACAAATTACAGCTGAAACATGGAAAATGGTAATGTTTCCGAAAATCTAAATGGTTTCTTCAGTTGCTTGCACAGAACCTTACACTATGCTATGGTTTGACCATAACTCTGAAGTTATGTGTAGGAGTACAATAGAAACACAGTCTACAGCTCACTAAGCGTGCTAGTAAATTGTTCCATGAGTATCTGAGACTTTAATATAGTGAAGAAATAATAGTACAGACTCCAGATAGTTTCATGATGTTGCTCTGACAAATTCAGTTTATATAAATGTATTTCTTTATTGCTGCTGTTATCTTTATCGTTGTTAGCCTGCCCTTGCTTGATGTGGAAAATGGTTAGAAGTTGAAAACCTAAAGAGACCATTTTTATATTTCATAATCTTAACTCTTGGACTGTATCATTAATTCACACAAGTTCAGGAAGTGAATAGTGTGCAGGTGTTCATTTTACCCACATAGATGTTTTGCAATATCTAAGTTCTTAACCTGCCCCTCCTGCCCCCCAGCCTAGCTCCCAGGCCAAATATAAACTACTACTTGAGGCAAATCTGCCTCAGCTGGTTTATGCAGATTCTGAATTTCTATACCTAAGACTCATGCTTGTTGAATTGAGTCAAGAAAAGACTTGAAGTATGACACGTAAAAGTGTTTTCTTTGTGTATTTTTCAAACTTTATTCATACAGTCAATGCAAAGCAGCACTGTAAAGAATCAAAGAAGTGATACTTGCATTTCATCAGTAATCCTGTTAGAGAGTGTGCTGTTCTTATCATGATCCACAGGTTTGAAGAGTTCTCTCGTAGTGTAACTTGAAAGTTAGAATACTCCAATATATTAGCACATAACTACATTTTGCAAAATACCCTCTTAAGTTTAGGGTTCCCCCCCACACCCCCCTTGTAGAATAATTAGTCTCATGACCAATTTTTTCTTTGTGAGATTTTTTTTTTTAAACACTTCAAATTCATTTTATGAATAAAATAGCTGCTGTTTTCCACCCACCACTCCCCCCCCCCAAACTGTGTGACTCTGGAGACATGCGTTTCTTTTATTAAATTAACTCATCATCATGGGCTTGTTATTTCAACTGTGGGCTTAGCTGACCAAATTTCTATATTGCATGAGAGAGCTATTAATCATTTGAAGAGGATTTGTATACATTCAGTTGCTCAACATCTCATCTCTCACTTTACTCCCAAATAAATTCAATAATGTTGCACGTGTTCTTTTGCTTTCCTTTGTGTAGTCAATAATATTAATTTAACCTCCTGTGTGTATGGTGGGTGGTTGGAAGTAACAAAACAAACCTTGAATTGCAGTGAGCACCATGAAATTTTGTTCTGTTCTAGTTCTTCAGTATTTAATTATTTTGATTATCCCCAGTTGGTATGAAAAAAAAAAAATCTGGTAAAGTACATGTTTAATTCATCATTCAGAGCCACAGTTAGTGTTCAAACGTTGTCAACTGCTGGATATGCACTGCCTGTTACTTTATTTTATTAGGGATAGTTATTAACCCCCAACCCAGCAAAACACTCTATATAGGTTGTCTACTGTCCCTGAGCATATCTTGTTGAGGAGACAGTACAGCTCTTGCTAAGTACAGAGCAGCATTATATGCATGCCTTAGACTATGAAGAGTCTGGGTTAAAGTTGCTTCTCATGGGAGACAGGGAAAATGCAGAGCTTGAGACATATTTTTTCTTCCTGTGTGGAAGTAGGAATGAGGCATTTAAGGCATATGATTGTAAAAAGGCACAAAGAAGTCAGATATGTCTCCACTGATAATTAGAAGCAGCCTTCAGGTTGTCATCAACCTGAATGTGTCAGATGAGCGGAACATGCATGGAACTACATGGATTTCACTTTAAAACTTTTCACTTATCTGTTTGTGAGGTAGTTTGGCTTTTCTATTTCTATAGCACATTTTAAACTGCATGGAGAGGTTTTTTAATGTTTTGTATTGAATGCCTTTCATTGGTTACCTTGTGGTAGGATGGAAAACTTCAGAAAATATTACTGCATTGATTTTGAAGCAAGTCTGCAATTTTGCTATTTTCTTTTACAGTATATTCTTTTACAGAATTAATTTATAGAAGTTGTTGATCCTGCCTGTTCACTAGCTTGGTATGATCTACAGGGGTTTAAAGAGAAATGAAGGAGTCCTGTGGTTCTAGCTATAATGAAAATCGTATTAAATATGAGGCAAAGTCTTGCAGATTTTTTGCATCTATAAAGATAACACAAATGATATAATTTCTTTAAAAAAGTCAGACCCATAAAACTGGTTTGGGGAATGTTTGAGTTAATGGACTTTAGAGGGAAGGAATCCATTGATTGTTGGCTTCAGACACACAACTTTTTTCAGAAGTGGACTGTGATTTACCTTTTAAATGTGAGAAGTACCTTTGCAGTACTGTTCAAGTTTAAGATATACCTATCCTTATGCCCAGAGCATGGCCAGTAGAATTCAGTAGTTAATCCTGTAAAAATCACACACGCTTGATTTTTGCTGCTTTTCCCAGTTGCTGAAAAAAAATGATGCCGCCCCCCACCCCTTTTTAAAATAAGTATTAAAAAAAAAAAAAGGCAGATATTTTAAAATCAAGATGCTGTTTCTGTTATGTATCAAACTGCATTTCTACTTCTGCCTTTAGACTTTAAAAGAGAAGAGTGGCTGAAAGCCTTCAGTGTGTGTCTGTGCATTTTAACTGCTCAGCAAAGCTGCAGAGATTTAATAGCCCCCCCTGCCTGGCATCCTGATAAGCTGTTGGCATGTGTTTTGCTTTAAGTATTTTGCATCTACATTTTGGCCACACCCACATCAGTGAGATACTACTTCTAATCTAAAAATAAAATGAGGCAGAGTGAGGGTTTTTGATGATCTGAAAGTAATTTTAATCTAGTCAAGGCTTAGTGTGTTATGCTGTATCTCAGTTTTCCTAGTCTGAAAAGGGAGGATCACCACCACTATAGCATGGAAGCAATGGCAAGCTTGATACAAATGTGTTCAAAAATGTTTTAACATCCTCAAGTGTTCAGAAGTGCTTATTAGTCTTCCCTTGTTTTCTTTGCTCTTGCACAGAGCTTGTCCTTTTGAAGTGAAAAGTTTTAGGCTAATTGCTGCTTCTTACAAAGTGTGGTTTAAATAAAGCCCAATAGACCTCTCATGTTTATTAGCAAGAAAAATGAGCCTCTTCTATTAGTATATTTCTGAACTGGAAGCGTTAGTGTGGAGTTCTCTACTGTGTCCGTCAGCAGCAAGTTGGGAAGATGCGTCCTCAGCAGAAGAGCAGAGCCAAGGGAGCTCTGCCTGTGCTACGGCCAGAGTGGAAGTGCAGGAGGGAGCATTTTGGATGCAGCTGAGATGGGGCTGCCCCAGCCCCAGGAATATTCCTGTCGTGCTCCCTCAGCAATATGTGCAAGAGATAAGCCTTATCAAAGGGCCACACTACTATGCTGGTAGATTTTCCAGGTTGGGGATTTTTGCCTTTTTATTGTTTCACTGTATTAGAGTGTAAGCTCATTGACTGGGATGCAGGCTTTCTGGTATTTATGGTAATTATGTGGCTCTGAAACGCTCAACCTTCACAGATACACAGACTCTACCATTATTGTATTCTGGTTACAAGATGATTCACTTAAGTCATGAAATTCTTGATTAAAATTGCTCTAGAGGTTTTCAGTAAATCATCTCCAGGGTTTACTCCAGCTCTGTAGGAGCATGATAACTGGCTCTGAACTTACTCATCTATGTAACTCATATCTTTTTAACATACGTCCACTGGGAGAAGGGAGACATTATGGTGCCATCGGAGTAGGGTTTTGTTTTGCTCTTTAGCAGAAAGTATTCCCTGGAGGTTTTTATGTGTATGAAAATGAACACACTGAACACTTGCATTTCTAGACCCAGCAAAACATTAGATCTCCAGTAAGGTTTGTCATACACATGTCCAAAATGTCAAACTGAAAGCCAGTTAGGGAAGCCTTTTCTCCTTCCTTGTGTTTACTAAATTCGAGAGTGACCAAAGGGTTTTTGTTCAGCCTTGTGACAAAGAAAAGAATCTTGAGAGCTTTTGTATGTAAAAATAGGTATTTTTGAAGTTATTTATCTGTAAAGAAAAAGGAGGCTTCATTTGAAACTTATAACCTAAAGTGATTCTTTTCAACTTTAGTGGATGATTTAAAATAGCCATCATAATTACTTACTACTTGCCACTTCCAGTGAATCAGTTAATCCTTACAAGACCTCTGAGACCTTGATGTGTTATCAATTTACATGCTGGTATAATTGATTTTATGCTATAATAAAATATTATTTATTTATGCTGTTTTAAGACAATTTTAATAGGGTAATCATATTGGGAGGAAATGGATAGCCTGGGGAAAGGTCATCTTAAACTGATTGTGTAGAAAACAGATCAGTTGTTTTTGCAAGGACGCAAGTAACATTTCTGGACTACTTTCATAATTAGAGAGGGACTGATCACAACATTTCAGATCCCAGGTGTTTTCTGAGCCTTGCTGTTGAATAAAGACATGAAAAAAAGCGTTGGAAGTTCCTACAGAGGAGCACGTAAGAACTTTCAGAGAATAATCAGAAATTATAAAGATCGTATCTTATGACAAGAGATGCCAGTTTTCTCAAACTTAGAAGCTTTTTTAAATTCAGAATGGTTTTTATTGAGTGAGGCAGTTTGCTTTTATGACCTTTTATACTTGCTTGCTAAACATCAGACTTAAGTTCTGGAATACAAGAGCTTTAATCATTTGCTTTAAAACATAAATTCTCCTTACTGGACAATTGTCAGAAGAGACTTTTTTAAGCCTTAGAAACTGATATGCATTCAGACATCTGCCTCTTCATTAACACATGAATACCAGAGTAGAGACTGTTGTCAGTGTGTTTTGTAGTAGGAAAGCTTCCCTCAGAGTGTATGACTTCTCTCATTTTGTTTTTTTACATATCATGAACATTTCTGCCCTCTTAGAGATGTGTCCTACTTATCAGGGTCTTGAGAAAAGAAACTTTTCCCCCCTTTTTTTTTTTAAACTCACTGATGGTAATAGCTGTTTTGCTGAAACTGTCATAGATATTGAAATTATTGTTCATTTCTAGCTGTCTGTGCTATTTAATGCTGGGTTTTGGTTTCTCTTTGTTTTCCATGTTATTTTCTACTTTTTCATTTTCTCTCTGATGCTTTAACATTTTGTGGTTCAGTGCAAATGCCATAAACTTTCCTTGATTTAGTGTCTTCCAGAGATGTCCAGCTTTGTCTTTAGATGAGCTGTATGGTTGCAGAAACACTGTGAAAATGGTTCTTGCATAGTCAAAAATTACCAGTGTAACCCCAATACTGCTATAGTGCTGACCCATTAGTGCAAATCATTCTCAGATGTGTTCTTACACCTTCCTAGTCCTCATAGCTCTGTGAATGGGACTTTTTTAATTGGTAGAAATAATTTCTATACTATAGAAAAAATATATCAAACTAAATTTGTGGCTTGCATTGTTTCATACCATTAAAGCAAAATACTTCATTTTAAAATACGATGAAACCAACTGATACATGTTTACTCTTCTGTGCCCAGTACTCTCAAAGTTGCAATTTGCATTAGAATGTATCTTTCAAATTAAACAGAAAATATTTAAATTTAAATAAATATGCTGTTTACAATGTTAACAATTATTTGATAAGTAATTTAAGCATCACAAGATATCTGTTTACAATAAGATAAAATGTAAATGGAAATAATGTCACTCATCTACCACAGTTTGTACAATACTACAATTAAGCAAGACATGCAGTACTTTTCAGTATTATATCTAAATTACTGATGTGTTGCCTCAGCAAAGTATCCATTGTAATCAAGGTGCTTGTTTAGTTGAGATGTTATGCCAAAATAAGTGGCTAAACTGGAACAGATAGTTTCCAAGTTTCTTTCTTGCCTTGCAGATCAGTTCTCCCCTGCAACCTACCCTTGTGGTTCTCATTGCATGCCACAAACCTTGCACTCCCCCACGGTTTTTCTATGATACCTTTTGAATGATTTCTGTCATCGTTAACGTACGCCTGTGGCAGCCACCCCAAGAGATCATACAGCACACGCTTTTGTATTGTGGCTGCAGCTATCTTACGGTGTTTTAAAACAAAGCTTGCCTTTGCTAGTTAGCCTGAATGAACCTGTAAAACAATTATGTGATCAATCTCCTAACAGCCCCATAAGTCTCTGTCTGCTATGTTTATACCAGGATGTTAGAGCAGCCCAGGGTTCTGCAGACTTAGCGATATGATTCCTTGGGATGTCTCAAATATGGTCAGCTCCTTGGTGAAGCAGAATGGTCTAGTGCTTGTTCTACTGAGCACTACTGATCAGATTATATTGGCTTGCATTGGGAAGGCTTTCTTCACAAGGGTAAAATATTAGTATCACATGAAATCTGAGGTTCCTATTTGTCCCCAGTTTTTAT
Source organism: Haliaeetus leucocephalus (assembly GCF_000737465.1). NCBI lineage: Eukaryota > Metazoa > Chordata > Aves > Accipitriformes > Accipitridae > Haliaeetus > Haliaeetus leucocephalus. The sequence goes on along the minus strand of NW_010972438.1, from coordinate 15,989,417 downwards.
GACCTTGCTCTAAGTCTTCTTCATTATGATACAACAGAGCTTTCAAAATGGTTGATCAAACATTCAGAATGATGCAGAAGCACTTAAGGAATGTACAAACAAAAACCCCCAATGTGTTTACTTGAGCAGATTTAAATGCACAAAAGTGTAAAAGTTCATGTTTAAATCTTGAGATGCATATAATAGATTACATGAATGAGATTTCCTTTGGTTTTTCTCCAGTTCATTGCTCACCATGCAAGTCTATATATAAGGTTAGTGTAAACTCACCTGTTGGCCAAGTCATGGTAGAGCCTGCCTATGCTCCCAACATGGATAATGATTTTGTTATTTATTAGACTAATAACTTTTTGGCATGTTATATTGTGCACGCTCAGAACTCACTTAGTTAAGGTTACATGAAAGATCGAGCTCCATTGACAAGATTAAATTGAAGTCATTTTCTTTTAGAGCTTAGCAGGTAGAGTATTTGTGTTGTCAGCAAACAGGACTTTATCCTCTTTCCCCTGGGCATTATCTTGAATGCAGTGTCAGAATGCCAGATGGATTTTTCTTTAATATTTTTTTCTCCAATTTTTATTTTTAATTTTCCTTCTATCACCTTTCAGCTGTCACATTCAATAATTTCCTTGGAAGGAAAGTGCCCCAAAGAAGCCACTGTATAACAGCTCTGCTTAAATGCTGATCTTTTTCAGTAGTAGTTTTGAGCTGTATATATATTACCTGATGTTTAATCCTTGGAACTTGCAGAACTGCCTGAAATATGTTATTTTTCTGGGCTTCTCACTTGCACCCCTCCCCCCCTCCCCAACAAACCAAACCCCACCCCCCCTAAGTCAAACAGAAAAAAAAAAACCCAGGAAAATATTAATTATCCGTAATACCATAAGGACTATTTTATGCTGCAATTTGCTTTAGAAAAAAAACACATAAATCATATTATTGTGTGTACACTTGTAGAATTGAAAAGAGAAAATACAGACTCAGACCAATAAATCAGTGAATACTAAATCAACCAAAGAAACAATCAGTCCTAAATACCCTTAATTGTGAAATGAGTGGTTTCATTTATTTAGAATATAGCAGATTTTAATACTTGGCTAGCCTTGCCACTTACAGAACATGATGGAGAAGGATGTCTACTAGTTAACTCCTTTGGAAAAGGAAATAACCCACTTTGAAAGGAAATAATATTCTTTTAGAGGTGATTTTCATGTATATTCTTGCATTCTTATTTGAAATTTCTCCGGTTTTCCTACCATTTTTGAAGTACTATAAAACCCATGGCCAAGGTAAATTTGCAGTCACTAAGTCTGCATGTGAATTACCATAGAAATTATTCCATAATATGTAACTTAAAATCAGTAAAGGATGTAATATTTAAATACAACTTTTGTGTTAAAATCTGGAACTAGCTGTTGTGAATGCTTTCAATGTGTTTTTTAATAAGAAAACAAAAAACCAAAACCCCTTTGATTTCTCTGTGACAATCCTGATAAGACTTATAAAGCCAAGAAGTGTCATGAAAGTAACACAATGGCTTATCTGTAGCTCCAGCAGTTGTGGATGTCATGTCATATTCAACAGAGAAAGAGGAAAACAAAACCATGTCTTTAAGGACAAGAAAACAAGTGGTTTGGAAACAAGTTGAAACAATCATCCTCACCCTGCTAGAACTTCATTGTCCAGGACATGTGAAGAGAGTGATGGTTGGCAAGAAAGAAGCATGAAATATATACTTTTATTTATCACTCTACTCCCAGGGGATGGAGTATCAGCCTTTCTTCCAGACTTAGATACTATCTAATATATCATGGAAAAGCTACACAGCTTACTTCTTCCTTGCTTGGAATTGGAGTAGAATTGCATTTTACAACAGTCATTAGTGCATGGCTTAATGTTGGAAGGAATATTCTATTTCTTACTAAGACAGGAAATAAAAGTTGGGCTTTCAAGTCTTCTGCCAACTGTCTCTGGCTTTTGCAGAACGGGTAAACTGAAAAAGCTGCTGTCGCACGTGGGCGGCAGGCATGCAGTGCGGTTAATGATCCATGATAAACGTGGATAAGCAGAGATAGAGAAGGTTTCTCCCAGATAGAATGAGAACCGGTGTTTCTTGGAAATGATCACATTTCTTCATCCTTTTGGTTTTGGTATGAGAAGAATCAAGTCTGTAACAGTGACAGCCCCCCAAAAGGTATGGAGAAGTGTGGCATCTGTGGGGGTGTTGGATACTTCTAACAACTTTTGGAATTAATTAATTAATGAAACTACAGCTTTGGACAAATTGTATCTCTACTCTTTACCTATGGCTCCTGGAAAAAAAAAAAAAAAAGGCTGCTGTAGGTTTTTTCCAGAACTTTAGGATTCAATAGCTGTATGTATTCATGAGATGTATGCAGCAGCTTATTTGGCTCATCTCAGTATAAACCAATTAAAATAAAATAACTTTAATGTCAAATATTTAATCATGTCAGATTAATTTCCATTAAATTGATTTTCAAATACTGATGTGTCTCAGTCTTTGTTATATGTGATTAATGGCATGTGGAACACTGAGTTTTTCTGAATATTTCTGTCATACACAGAAGGTCCTCAAAATCTAGCTAATATACAGTAACTTCTTTTGTATTCTACTTTCATCTAAAATCCAAACTATGGGTTGGCCATTTTGAAAAACTCAAAAGCTAAAAGAGCAGGACATGGAAAGCTGCTCTCCAAGCAAGCCTCCATTTAAGATGCTGGTTAAATTATTTAGCCTTTTAACAGAAGTCTACAGATTGTAAGATTTTAACTAATTCTTGTTTAGTAGAGTGAGTTGCATATCACACTGAGAAAGAGTGCTTGTGAAAAGCCTTTTAAGTTTTTATACTTGCTGGTCTATTTTAGTTTTGTAAATGGTATATTTATCCTTGTACAGGTTGTATAGATATGTATGATCTATGAATGCATAGATTTATGCCTAAATATTATTTATATTGATTTACTCTCAAAGGGATAGTTAGGACAGACTGATGTTTAAATTAATGAGATTCTTCAAAGACACTAAACTTTGGTCTCTTTCAGTTAAGAAACACATCACAAACTGTTGCCAAGTGTTAAGGTTATTGAAGAGGTTAAAAAGTAGTCTTCACTGTTTGTTGCCTTCAAAGCTTGATAGAATTTCTGGTTAAACTAGGTTGTAAAGAAATCAATAATTTTATCTAAATTGCTTTTGCTTATCTGGTTATAGTTCTGCACAAAATAGGCCAAATACTCATCAGGAATCTGTAACAGGCAGACAATAATTTCTTGTTCAAAATAAGTCACTGCGAACTTTGTATGTCCATATTAAAGTATGCAGAATTTTACAAAACCTACTCTGATGTGCATTTGTAAAATTCAGCATAAAGCAAATATTTTCCTTTAGGAAGTGCCAGTCAGTACACATTGGGTAAGCAACAACAGCTGCAGTTAATATTCCTGTGAAGTAAAAACACTTTTAGTTTGTCAAGGCCTAAGTTCAGCACTGATAGCAGTTCTTGAACTGATGGAAATAAGCTAAACAGAGAGAACATCATTAATTAATTATCCAGGGAATTTTTAAGTCTAGAGAGCTTTGTATTAAAAGTAGTGAATACATTGTTTATGTTCAGGGTGTTTGTGTTGAGCTGCCCTTAACACTTTTAGGGCAGCCAGAGATCTGAGGTAATATGGGGTTTTCTTGAGACATGTTGGTAAATCTGGTTTCAGAAATGTCCCTGTACTCTGAGCATAGAGGGAATCTGAGAGATGATAAAAATACCTTGCTTTTCTATTCTAGATGGAGATACATGTAAGTGTTAATGAGTGGATTGATAGATATGTTAAAATATTCAAACCTCGTAATTTTTATGCTGAATGTGAATTCTGAATACTGAATGTGAGTTTCTTTTGCAGTATGAATACTTTAATGCTGTGCTCATAAATGAACGAGATGAAGAAGGAAACTATCTGGAGCTGGGGAAGGAGTTCATTCTAGTGCCAAATGACCACTTCAATAACTTGCCTGTGAACATCAGTCTGAGTGATGTCCAAGTACCAACCAATATGTACAATAAGGGTAAGAAAAGAGCTGTTTTATTTCACCATTCCACTGGCTGAACATAGGAACTTCCTTGCTTTTAAAATGAAGCTGATGATTAACTATACATTGTGTGTGTTTTCCAGTTTGTAATTAAACTGAAATTTCAGTGGAAGAAGGCTTAAAGTATGGCAGTTTTGTAGTATCTCTTGCTCTGTGGCAGTTTAGCAATTTAATATGGTCAATGATCTGCATATTAGACTTGCATGAATTCTGTCCTGGAATATAGCAGAATATGTTTATTCTTATGAATTATTTTCCAGAATCTCCAAGTCAGTTGATCAGATCTTACGTTGTCACTTGCAAGTTACATTCTGTCTTTGCTGAGAGCTAGAGGTGTCTTTGAAAGATACAGGGTAGATGGGAGGGAAATATTTTTTTAGAGTTATGTTGTCAAGCTTCTGGGAATAATTGTAGCTGTATATGACTATATACACAGCTGCTGTGAGTTTTCAGATAATATTTAGGAGGAATAAACTACATTAAAGTTTCTACTCCACGACTATTTGTCATAGGTGCTGGATAGCACATAGCACTAACAAATAGCTACATTAGATAACAGGAGTGATGGACTTAGGTCTTAAAATTGGGAATGCAAACTGAACTCAGGTACACACTCATTTTCCTTTTGCCACTTCCCTTTGATCAAACAGAAGAATTTTGTAATTTTACTGTGCTTATGCAGCACCCATCTATTTATTTTTCTCAAGCCAGTAATAAAAGAAAAATTAAGAAGGAAAGTGCCAAAGTTTCCGAACAATGTCTACAGTATATTTGTCGTTGGTCCATAGAGAGCTGCCTAATCTCATTATCTGGTTCCTCTTCCTTGTTTTAACTATACTAAAAGACAGTTAAAAAATACATTAAATGCTTTCCTCGTAATACATTCCAGGCTAGCAACTGTGGTAATTCATGCAAAGATATTGTGTAATCACAAATGGAAGGAGAATTAATTTGGATAGTTTGAGCTGGTAAGAGAAGCAATTGATATGACAGCTTCTCTTCAAAGTTATGATTCACAGTTGAGAATCTTGAGAAGCCAAAAAATGTACAGTAGTGTCTGAAATTAGGGATTACAAAATAACAAAGTTTCCTAAAGAGTATTATTTGAAAGGTTGTGAAATGATTAATATGGGGTATTTTGAAAAGATTTGGAAAATGCTTAAAGCTTCCAAACCATTTTTATTGTGTGTGTGCAAGTGCTAATATTTATTTAACTGACCCTGTCTACAAATTAATTCATTCTAGAATTGCTAAGGAGGAAAAAAAAAAAAGTGTGGTTGCAAACGGATATAGAGGTCAGGGAATCATGTTTTTCTGGAGAAATAAACTAACCTGAGTAGTTAGTGAGTAAAACTAAAGGACCTTCAGTTACATGATATGTAGTACTGCTATGTATAGAATACATTTTTATATGCTGATTAATTACAGTTAAAGGCCAAAGTCAAAGGGCTTGTTGCATCTTGTTTTGGCCTCTAATACAGGGACTGCCCGTAGAGATGGGGAAGATAGAGCTCTGTGATGATTCCTGTTTCCACTTTGTCTAATTCAAACCAGCTAAAATCATCACTTTGTGCAGCTGTAGAAAAACTTTTCTTTTTTTTTTATCATTTAAATGTATTCCAACTGCTGAAATCTGGTTTGTTGCTGACATTTCCCTTACACATGGACATGATAGTCTTGGCTTGGAGACTGACAATGTCTGGAAATGTTACTCTTACCAAGAAGAGGCCTGTATACTTACATTTTTTGTTGCCCATTTCTTCAGTTCTGTAATGCGGAGGGCTGATAACAAGTTAATTAAATCCTAGTCTGAGGGTACAGGCAGTAGATATTGATAGGTTTACAACCAAGTGTCTGTACAACACCATTTCTCTAGAAAATGTTGTTCGTTTCCAGATTATGTTTTGTTTTATTGAATTACTAGGCAAAACCACAGCCCAAAGTCACAGTTGAAAACAGACAAGTGTGATCACTGAATATTTAAACACAGGACTCTCAAGTCAGCATAGGAAAATGAACTTTTTATTTGTAAGCTAATTCTAAAGTTTTTCCTTCATTTTGGGTTTTTTAGCTGTAGAGATATTGATCATTTGCAATGGGTTCAGATGAGTGTCACAGGACTCATCAAAGGGTTGAAAAATGTGCCTTAGACTGAAAGAGTCCAGGACCTCAGTCCATTTAGCTTATTTAAGAGACGATTAAATGTTTAATTACTTGATCTCTAGTTAATTACTAACACTAGGCTCTATAATCTGGTTGCCAAAGGTTTAAAAACATCTAATGGCTGAAATTGGGTTCCATTATTTTGCAAATTGCACAAATGTGGGCTCAGTTAATGTATGGGGGGTTGTTTGTGGTGGTTTGTGTTTGTTGTGGGTTTTTTATGTTTGTTTGTTTTGGTTTGGTTTTTTTAAATGAAGGTAGTGGACTATTAGAAGGGTGTTGTCCTACGTCTGTCCCCCCAAGGCCTTAATCAAGACCAGATTCTTTTTTTGTTTGTTTTTGAAATAATGCATAGTCGAGAATTAGTTTGGGGAAAAACTTTGGCCTGGTCAGCTTACATGATCATAGTGATCCCTCCGAGCTGTAGAATCAATAAAGTGAATGTTCACAGGCCCTAACTAGGCTCTAAATGAGATTGGCTTAAAAATCATGGGGCATAAATACATTGCTATTCTTTATATATCTTCTGTCTCTTTCAGCTTCTGCATAGAAAAGATTACAAATACTGATGGTAACAACAGGACTAAATAATTCCCATTCTAAGGAAACCATCAAGTTTAGAATCTGAAAGTAAATACCAAAAGCAAATTTCATGGCAGTTGTGATGAAATCAAGAAAGCTGAAATACCATAAGTACCAAAACTATATTAAAATTTGACATGGAACATTTTGAAGAGGAAAATGAAAGCCAATAAAAAAGGCTGCCAACCTAATTTGTAAGCACACTTGTAACATCTTTGAGTACAGATTGCATGCACCTACTATAAATGTAGAAGGAAAAGTAAGTTAGTGAATTTAATAAAGAATAGCACTTTTGCATTTACAATACATCATTGCAAAATATGATCCCTGGCTTCTTGGACAATTTCTCTGTATTCCTCCCACGCTATCTGTCCTTGCTTCCATCCTCTGTAGGCTTCCTTTTTGTGTTTGAGTTTGTCCAGGAGCTCCTTGTTCATCCATGCAGGCCGCGCCTGGTGGTTTTGCCTGATTTCCTCTTTGTTGGGATGCATTGCTCCTGAGCTTGGAGGAGGTGATCCTTGAATATTAACCAGCTCTCGTGGGCCCCTCTTCCATCCAGGGCTTTATCCCATGGTACTCTACAAAGCAGATCCCTGAATAGGCCAAAGTCTGCCTATTCTGCCAAAGTCTGAAGTCCAGGGTAGCGACCTTGCTGTGTGCCCTCCTCACTGCCCTAAGGATCTTGACCTCCGCCATTTCATGGTCACTGCAGCCAAGGCTGCCCTTGAGCTTCACATTCCCCATTGGCCCCTCCTTGTTGGTGAGAACAAGGTCCAGTGTAGCACCTCTCCTCATTGGCTCCTCTGTCACTTGGAGAGGGAAGTTATCAGTACATTCCAGGAACATCCTGGATTGCTTATGCCCTGCTGTGTTGTCCCTCCAGCAGATATCAGGCTGAAATCCTCCATTTAGACCAGGGCTTGTGAAGGTGAGGCTGCTCGTATCTGTCTATAGAGGGTCTCATCTGCTTGGTCTTCCTGGTTAGGTGGCACGTAGCAGACCCCCATTATAATGTCACCTGTCCTTGCCCTCCCTTTAATCCTGACCCATAAGCTCTTGGTCAGCTCGTCATCCATCCCCAGGCAGAGCTCTGTGCACTCCAGCTGGTTGTTGACATAGAGGGCGACAACCCCTCCTCATCTCCCTGGCCTGTCCTTCCTAAAGAGCCTATGTCCTTCCATTCCAACACTCCAGTCATAGGAGCCATCCCACCATGTCTCTGTGATGCCAATAAGATCATAGCCTTGCAGGCATGCACATGTCTCTAACTCTTCTTGTTTATTCCCCATGCTATGTGCGTTTGCATAGAGGCATTTAAGTTGGGCCCCCCATGAAGCTGACTTACTGGCCGGAGTGGCTGGAATTCCTTTGTGCTGCTCTTCAGGTCCTCTCCCGCTGACCTGTGATCTCTCTCCAGGCTCTGGGCATCTATTGCTGGCGCTGGCATCAAACTGGTAGGAGTGAGATGGATAGAGGTTCCCCTCCCCTGGCAACTTTAGTTTAAAGCCCTCTTCACCAGCTTGGCAAGGCTATGACCAAAGGTGCTCTTTCCTTTCTCTGACAGGTGGACCCCATCAGTCCCCAGTAGTCCAGGTTTCTCCAAGCGAGTCCCATGGTCTAAGTAGCCAAACTCCTGGCTGAGGCACCAGACCCATAACCATTTGTTGGTTCATCATATTCGACTGGCCCTTTCAAACCCCTTCCCTTTGAACTGGGAGGACTGATGAAAAAACTACCTGTGCTCCAGAGTCCCTTACCATGCTCCCAGAGCCCTGTAATCCTTGATACTCCTTGGACTGCTCCTGACTGTAGCACTGGTGCCCATGTGAAACGACAGCAGCGGATAATAGTCAGTGGTCTGTGCGAGGCTTGGTACTATCTCGGTGACATCCCTGATATGGACCCCTGGTAAGCAGCACACCGCTCTAGAGAGTGCGTCAGGTTGGCACATGGGTGCTTCTGCACCTCTCAGAAGAGAGCTGTCTGCTACTATCACCCATCGCCTTTTCTTAGTTACATAAGTTAATGTTAAATACGGAAAAGATACTCATCTTTGGAATATAAAGCCTATAGGGGCTCAGAAAACACTAGTTCAGCATTCGTATAATGCTCATGTACTGAAGGAATTCAGAAAAAAAAGTGGGATGATTGTGCTTTACAAATAAGTGTGCTTGCCTGTCTGTCAATACAGAGCGACCTCTCTCAGCTCTAGGCCGTTTCACAGGAAGGCTGGCAGTCCATTTAAACTGCGGAACATTCTGATGGAATTGGCCTCCTTCATTTTTGCTGAAAATGACTGCTTATTATAATGTTTTGCTTTTGAAATGTTTAAGCACACGTCGGGATTCTAAATCTGTCAGTGCACTCTATTTCTTCTCTTTAAGCACGGAGTGTATTCATTGCCTATAGCCACAGGATTTGCAAGGCAGTATCCTTTTAATAAATGCATAAAAAATTTAGTAACAAGTTCTGTGATAACTGTCTTACCAAGTGGTTGCTCTTTCTGCCATCCACAAATTTGGTCACTGGCAATTATCAACTGTGTACAGATTTCTGACAGAAAGTAGGGAAAAGGGTTCTTAGGGAATTAATCATATAGGTATATCCATAGATGAAAAAGGCAGGGAGGAAGAAAGTTACTTTTTCACCTTAGAAGCAAGGTTTAGTTTCGGAAAGTACAGAATCAATCTGAATCCAGTTTGCACAATGCAGTACCAAGGCAGAAGTCCAGGTACGAGAAAAAGTGTGTATAAGGCACTGTCTAATTCAGCTGTTGTTGTTTGGTTTTTTTAATAAAGTTTATTTACATGGGTTATATATCAGCACCAAAGTGAGTTTTCATGTCTCTTATTTTTTTCTCTCTCCAATTATTTTAGACTGCAAGTGAATTGGGACATGCTGCTGTCTCAGACATATCTTGCATGTATACCTTCCAAAGATACTCAGATATACCTTTCTACATAATCAATTGGTGTTTTTAAAACAGCTATTCTGGAAAAGAATAATAATGAAAAATGATTAATGATTAGAAGTTTACATAGTTTCAACCTTTGCTTTATTACTTTCTGAGATGCTAGTAGTATATTTAGAAGGACGTAGGAATGTGACATATAATTAAGAAGTAGGCAGTTGCAATGTGGGCTAGGCTTTCTGGCAACCATCCATGGAGAACATGGTTTCTGGCAGTAGGATTGCCACTGGGGAAAAGTAGCGTTCTGTAATGGATTTATGTACACAAGCAGATGATAAAAGAAGGCTTCAGAAAACTCAAATCTGATCTTGCAGATGTTGATAGCACATAAAAGAAAAATAAAGTAGCATTTTAACTTTTGTTAGTATGAGAATGTAGGTAGTCTTAACTTCTTAAAATCCTACATATTTTTGTCCAAAGTACGTGCTGTATCTGAGCTGAAGAACCTATTCCAGTTTTATTTTTCTAAGTCTATGTCACCTCATATTTACCTGTAGTTGTGGACAGCAATGACATGTTTTCTGCTATTGAGTTTACACTCCACATTTTTTTCAAGTTCTTGGAAGAGGCTTATGAATACTTGGCTAAATGTGGATTTCAGAGGAATGTAGATGAAAACCGAAGCCAGGGTGAGGGTGAATGTGTCTTGGAGACATACACTCAAACAATTCTGAAATATGGCACCTGTTGAAAAGTGAACTATAGCATAGTACAGTACCAGAAGTGACACAGAGCAGGATCTCATCTGCTTATGCTAGCGTTGCATATAATCTACGAAATTCAAACGGATGTTGATAAATACATTATCTCAGTATCAACTGAAAACAACTCCTGTTTTTGAGCTTTTGCAGTCAGTCTTTGTTGATATGATAAGGTAAACTTTATGTTTTGTAGCTTGTAGAAAGGGAAAAGTCCAGGTTCTCTTCTTTTCAATACTTCAGAAATTTCTAGATGCAAGCCTTCTCCTTGCCTTTTAAACTACCTTTCTATTGTACCTTTCTTTTTTTCCCTTAGGTCCTCAGAATTGTGGGCTTTTGTATTTTGCAAATTTTACTCTCTCATTCTCCTAGTGTTCTTAGCCATTAAAAAGAGTTAGGTGAATTCACTGACTAACATAATTGACTAATTAATTTAACTGGAACTAAATTCTTCTTTATCAAGTACTAGTGCAAACTACGGAGTTGGACTCCTTGAAGTCAATGACATGATTGTTGCAAAATCAGTATTAGACTGCAGTTGCCTCTTCCATCCTGAGGAGTGCAAACAGGCAGCTACTTACATATATCACAGCAGGCACCTGCCCATCTGGAAGATTTTTTAATCCTTTTCCATTTCTGGGGAGTTATTCCAGCATTTCTTGAATATTTTGGGGACTTGAACTTGCAGAACATTTCCAGAATAACTAAAGTGTAAGAATTTCTAATGATTTATAAGGACAGTTGATGCACTATATATTTTCTCAAAAAGTGTCAAGTCCTTTGTTGAACTACTTTTTGTTACCTAAAATTATGTAGTTAGAATTTTGGATTTTAAGAAGTTCGGTGTCTACAGCCTCTGGTTGGGAATCAAGGGTACATAGTAAGATTCTTGGGTACATATCTCTATAATTTGATTGCCTTGAATAATTTGGTTTTTTACAAGGGTAAACAATATCTCACTGGGACCTCTAGATACAAATGAATACAATGAAACATGAAGTGATGCAGGCCTTTTACAGTAGAAACAAAATAACAAAACTAAATGAGTTCTAATCACAGCTGGATACAAAAACCCACTCTGTCTTTACTGAATCTCTGTTCAGAGTAAATTTGCTCAGTGTAAACATTTCTTCACTGTAAGAAATTTAGAGCTAAAGAGAGACTTCTGTGCCTGAGAGCTTTTTCAAGTATAAAAATATTATTTATTTCTAAAAGCCTTATGTCTCAAATCTTCACTGTAGCTCTGCCTTCAGATTTGGTCTGGACTAAACTATTACACACACAGAGAAAACCTTTCTAAATGTTCTTAAAAAACAAAACTGCCTTTTAGAATGAGGTCAGTTTTACTTTCTTAGTCGGGTATCTGCTACCTCCAGTTCCTTTTTTTGTCTTCCCAAGAAGACACAAAAAATGAATGTGGTTATTCAGGCCTAGTTTTGTACTAACTCTTAGGTGAACTTTGCATAGTTTTATCCTTGCACTGACCATTTAGGCCTGTACTAACACCTTAACAACTGCACATTGTATTCCTTTTCTTATTATGTTTTTTTTTTTTCCTGCTTACCAAAATACACTTTCTCCTATTTTCAATCCTGAACTTTTATCTCTGTTTTCTGTTTGAGCTAGTTCTTGCTTGATCTCCTTTGTGATTATGACAGAGCTTTCTGCACCTTTTTCTGGAGATGAATTACCTACAAAAGAATTGTGAAGTGTCTCAAGGAGCAATTGTATGTGTGATGTCAGCTGCAGGTTATCGGGGTATAAGAAATTACAGCGCTCTACCACTTGTGCTTGCTGGGTATTACTGTCCCATTCAAACCATAAGCTGTTCTGTAAGCTCTTCCTGAAACTGGTTTGCTAAAAGGAATCAGATCAGCATTTTTTCCTAGCAGAGTGTGTGAAAATAGAATAATTTTGACAGAACTAGGGTGGGGGTGACTGTATGTGAATCTATCTACCAGTTCTGGACAGTAGTCTCTGAGAGATGGTGGAGGAGGGAGACATGTGCCAATAGAGGTAGACTGGGGAGAGGGAATAATCTCTTTACTGGGATCAGATCAGATGCAGCTTGAGCAACATGTCTGATTTTGCCTAAAAAAAAAAAAAAAAAAAGGGAGGAGAGAAACAATTTCTCTTGGCAAGAGAAAGGAAGTAGGCTTACATAAGTTGATTTAAACTACTGGGAGTTTTTTCCCTTGTTGTCATTTCTAGTTTACTATATATATAATCTTGTTTTACTTGCTGAGTTTTATAATGGAGGAATATTTGCTAGAGGATAAACCTTCATTCTATTAACACAGTTGACAGTGGAATTAAGTGCATTCTACAGCTTTGCAAGACTTAGTTATTCACTGAGTTTTTGTATCTATTAAAAGTCATTGAGCAAAGAGTCCAAACTCTTTATTGTTTACCAGATAAACAATAGATTTTCAATTTATAAATCTCTTAATAATTTTACATGCATTTTTGTTTTCATCACTAGCGAATGTCAGAGGAAAAGACACAGGCATGTATATGCTACATGGTGGAAAGTTGTGCAGTCCATTCTTACCCCAAAGGATGTTGACATGTATGCATGATTCACTGGACTATTGCATGGAAATATGCGTGCAAGATAGTTTTGTGACCATGGTTCCACAACTAAGTTGTCGAGTCCTAGATCAGAAGAATTCTCATATATTAAGGTGCAGCACAAGGTTAATGTCTCTACTTTGCTTTCCATCCAGAGACAGCTAGATTGCAGCTCTGCACTGTCTTCCATTTGTACAGCATATGACATACAGATTTTGAGAGACACGATATTTTTTGTACACCAGTATTTTAGTGCTCACTTGTTTTCCCATAGTTTGTTTCCAGTGAGATTCCATTATATAGCCTGAGGCACAGTTTCTCACTTTAAACTCTGTGTCTATTGAAGAGTTTTAGACCTGGCTCAGCAATCTGGTGCTGCTCTTCAGCACAGCACCAAGTGCATGCCACCTCCCCACAGTTATGTTCCATTGCTTTTCGTGGTCTTAAAATTTAATGCTTGCTGAACTACTGTGCTCTGCGTGGGGAGATTGAAGCCTATGCTTCAAAGTTCTGTGGAACTGACATCTACATCTTTTAGCTTGGGCTTTTTGCACTTTGCTCCTAGTAAAGTCCTGGGGTGAATATTGTATAAATACTTAAATGCCAGTCATTCTAGGTGTGCACAAGCAGAAGCACCATGCTGGTACAAATGAATAGGCTTGCTCTGAACAGACTTAGTTTTGGAAATTTTTCGTCCTAGTTTGATTTACAATGATGTCTGTTCAAATTCGTTTAAACAGGAAATGTCTACTCTTAGCTTGGAAGAATTCTTAGACTCTGTGAAAAGAATTGATTACTGTCTTTGAAGTGCCTAAGGTGAAATGTTGGTTGGTGTGTGGAAAACCAGGATGTAGTGGGTAATGCACAAAAGGAGCATATTAACACGAGTACATACAGTAAAGTCTACAATAATAACTATCGTCCATAAATGGCTTTCTGATTCAGGAAGGCACTTTGAAGCACTTTCCTGCTTTCCTACTTGTTGCTCAAGCTGAATTAAAATACCAGTGTCTGGGCATGTGCAGATAGTTATTCAAATGCATTTTTTTTTTTAAGAAACTTGGTATCAATAACTGCCCCATGTAAAAGGTGATGGACTCTGCTTTAGGGAGGAAGTATGCTCTGTGCAGGGAGAAGAAAATATGTTAGAATCAATTACCGATTCTAATAATGATATGTCAAAATAAAGCATAAAATTTCCTCAGAAGTGTTTTGTCTGGAAAGTTACTCTCTAACTTTCATTTATAATGGAGAATGGGGCCTATACTATTGAATGATGTTTCAACTTTTTCCTTATACAACTACATTTTAAATAAAGGAAGCTACATGAACTTTTAGCACCGTGCTTACACTGATTTCTTTTTAATGTTGACATTATTTACACTGAATACATTTCTCTTAGCATTTTCCTACACCTTTGAGTGTCTACCAGTATAAAAGACCAAATTTTCCCATCCTTTGTTACATCAAGCAAGTTATATTTCATAGTACTGCCACATGATTTGGAAATACAGTTTAGGGTCACAGTCATGTTTTTGTGAATTTTACAACTGACTAATTCTTCATTCCCTACTATAATGTATTTGACAGGGGAGGAGGTGAACAATATGGTTTAAATCAAATATTCATAATTGACTTTTAAAAATCTCACCTTAATAACAGTTCCTTCTTCCCTACTTCTGACATTAGATGGAGATACGTGCATTCTGGTAGTTGCTCTTTTGTCACTAGGAGGGTTTTTTTTCTTGTTATCAGAATGTCTGGTCTTTGGCAAATACCTATCAGCAGCCCAGAGACTGGTTAGCTTATAAAATCTCTGCTATCATAAATTGGCAGGTGCCTTAGTAAATGATTTCATTTTTACATCATCAAGCCTGGTTCTCTGTTAAACTACGAAATACAGGTACGTTATGGGGAAGATCTTTTTTAAGGAAGCTGGAGAGTAGTGTGGGCATGGTCAGGTGAAAAATTATTTCTCCAAATCCTTTTTGTTTGAGGTGTTAATAAAAAAAGAGAGAAAGAAAAAGTAAAAGATGACATTGGATTGCAGGTTGTCATGTATCTATCTAGGTATATTTAGATAATGAAGTAGTAGCCTTAGTGCAAGATGTTGCTGTATCTTTACTGACAGAGCAGAAGGACAAAGACAAAAAATAAAATTTGATGGTCAGTGTTATACAGTCCAAGAGTTAATCTGCTGCTTTGAAAAATACAAGCAATAATATAAATTTTAACTTAAAGAAGGTGTCTGACTCTCTTCTGTCTGTTCTTTCCATCCTCATACTGTGGTATAGCTGCCATTCTGGTGTTTTTGAAGTACAGGAAGGGATTTTATCAGTGGTCTCCATAACTGCAGAGTTTTTCTGTGATGGTTGCTGGAGTCCATGAATATTTTCAAGCATTTCTGTCAACAGGAGGATATGGTTTATGTCAATTCAACTAACAAACATAAGGCACACAATATGTCACTGAGAGTCTCAAGCTATGTCACCAGCATTTTTAAAAAATGGTCCATGAATGTAAAATACAATTGAAAGTTCAATAACATGTAAAAAGATAAAGAAGTCTTCATTAATAATAGTCTAAAATCTTTTTTCTTTAAATTAATACAACACCAAGACTAATTCCACACCATTGGATTTGAAATACATTCAAGTATTAACGACTGTTTTGACTCTGTAACAGTGATCACTCTGAGTAAATATGGATTTATAAAAGTGATTAAAAAATATATTACAAGTCTTGAAGTATATTTGGAGTTCACTCATTTCAGAGACAAGATGACTATAAATATCCTATATTTTCCTATGGATTTCAATTCAATTTTTATTATTGCTCTAATTTATTTTTACAATTCAATTACTTTCCATGTGGAGAGCCCATATTTAGCATTCTTCTATAACTTAGTATATTTGATTTGGTCTTTTTTTACAGGCTTGTGCTACTCTTCTGCAGAAATAGGCTTTATCTCTTTATCCTATAGCTTTGCTCATTACATGATTATTTGTAGCACGTGTACTGTCTTTTGTGCCTCTTTGTGTCTCTTGTCACCTATCATTTACTGGCTGTTGAAAGTATAGATTTTATCATGTGACTTAAATCTTTGTTTAAAAGCTTTATGTTATGGTTATTATTACTACTATGGAAAATCGGCAATCAATTATTTCTGTACTCTCATATTATTTTCTGGGTTGTATGTCATAGAACCATAGAATAGTTCGGGTTGGAAGGGACCTTTAAGGGTCATCTAGTCCAACTCCCACTACAATGAGCAGGGACATCTTCAACTAGATCAGATTGCTTAGAACCCCATCCAACCTGACCTTGAATGTTTCCAGGGATGGGGCATCTACCCACCTCTCTGGGCAACATGTTCCAGTGTTTCACTATCCTCATCGTAAAAAGTCTTCCTTGTATCTAGTCTGAAACTACCCTCTTTTAGTTTAAAACCATTACCCCTTGTCCTTTCACAAGATGTTTTCTTTCTTTTCTTGCAGTTGTTTTCTTCCTTCCTATACTTCTATCTTCATAATTGCTAACACTTGAAGAAGTTATTTACAAACAGTATGAATGCAATACAGCTTTGAATAATTGTGAACTCAGGTCTAGTCTGTGCTTTTTTGCTTACCGTGTTTACTTCTTGAATGCTGGAAACATTGCAAAAGTAGATCTTAGACTTAGCCTTCACAAATTGTCTTTAAGTTTTGCTTGAACAATTTAGAGACTGGTAAAGAATATCACCTATGTCAAATGGCATTTCCATTGCATGATTTTCACTGCATGTTAAAAAATGAGTTTATGCACTACAAGTCAACAAATACAGACTCCAATCAAAAGTTTTGCTTGCATAGGAAAAAAACTCTGCTGCATGTAATCGAGCCTTCTCTAAAAGATATTGAAACGTGATGAACCACAACCATTTTTTGATTAAGTGAGTTTTTTTCAATTTGGTACTTAAAAAGAGCTATGAATATCGTTCAGTCACACTTTCCTATCAATGCCTTCCAAGTGGCTGTCAAAATCGAGATTACCTATTTTCTAGAATATTAGAACCAAAAAAAATCATTTCTCAAGGGATGCAGAAAGATTATAATCTGCAGCTGGCAGATATGTAAAACCCTTTTCCTGCAAGGTGTGAAATTAAGAAATAAAATCTTGTCTGTCACTGTCGTATATGATTTTATGGACTATGCTTCTGAAAATTCAACATCCTGGAGTTGTTTTTTAAATAGTCATGGCCACATATTGTCCTGGACCACTATATTTATATTTTGAAATCCTTCCCCTGACTTGTTTGTCTTCATATTTTAAGATCTCTAGGACAGTGTTTGCACTGTCTTCTTAACTTTGGTCATTGTTTAATTTAAAAGGAACGTTCAGTCTAACTGATTTAGTCAAGGTTGCAGAGAATTTCCTATCTTCCCATATTCCTTTATTTTAACTCTTACTGGCTATTGGACAAAGATGCACAGACTTCTCCACTTGTTCCATCTGGTTTTGCTCAAATTCTGCCTCAAATCCAATTCCCAGAGTCTACTCAGGCTGCTGCTTTGTTCTTGCAAAGGGCTTTAGCTTCACAGATTTTTTTTTTTTTTCTTTTTTTTTCAAGTCACTGTCTTTAACAGCAAGCCTTTTGGAAATGTTGGCATCACCATGCAAGATGTATACTGTGCTTTATCTTCCTTGTATTCTAGTCCGTCTGTCTCTGGCTGTGGATCTAATCTGTATGTTTCTAATACATCCAAATCACCATGGCAACTAGATGTCAGATACAGGCTACATGATAACATTAGGTTTTTCCTCTAAAAAGCGCTACTCTCTACCACTCCTTATTCAGGAGCTGTTGCTTAGTTACTTGGGGTTGGGCTTTGCCTTTTGACAAATGTGAGCCAGTGAATGTTTGTTAATGCACACTATCTCAGGTATGAAATTAAGAGGCTTTTTGACCTGAGACACCTCTGTTAATCATGATGCCTCCCCTACTTCATTGTTGCTTCCAGGGGCAAGAAAATGAAAATAATTTAACATTGGCCTATAATGGTAGAAAATTACTTTGTCTCCTCTTTTATCTTGCCTTTTTCTATATTATTGTCTCTGATGAGTATTAACTTCTCTGATGACTGATTAGAAGCTGTGGAGCCACCATTTTAGCTCCCATTGTGAACGGTTGGAAGCAGCAGCTACTAAATGCTGTTATTCCTGTCCACTTGGGCCTGGGTACTAGGTAACCCATATGTGAATGTATAAAGGCATATCCATAGTACACATTGGAGCTCAACTGAGAGCATTAAAATGCAGCAGAGTGTGGAGTTGCAGATAATGAATCCTGCTATAAGGCTCCTCATTAGCTCACGCTTGCCGCCATGCTAGTTCAGCTCTGTGACTTCCAGCACTGGAATCGGTAGCTCAGTATGGTCCTGCCCTGCATTTACCTGCGTATATGTGTAAGTGGGCTCAGTGTGAATGCAGGGAGGTCTGTTGCCTCCAGTTTCATAAGCATTAAGTTCACATTGGGTCCCGCTGACTACCTCTAGAAAATGTCTCAGGTTTGTATGTTCAAACCGAATTGTGTCCTCACTTGCTGCAACTCACCTGTTTTACTTTGAGGGATGTTATGTTGGAATGGCAAATAAGAGAAATTGCCTGTGTGAACCCTTTGAACTGTAGGGGAAGAGTGTGGACTACAAAGAAAAAATTTTCAAGAATAAAGTAAACGAAGCACAAAAGCAAAAGTATCACTAGACTTGAGAATACAAATAAGAAGCAAGGCAATGGCAACCTCTCTTTGAATCGGAGTGAAGTTACTGAACTTGAAGAGAGTACATTTTAATCTACAGTTAACTGCGACTTTTTAAACTAGTTTTAACCCAAGCACTACTACTGCCTATACTCTCACCATCTCTGATTTGGAGTCATGTTGTGTTTGGAGTGCTTACCTGAATAGAAGTCCGATAAGTTATTTCAGCTTCATTTTTGATTATCCTGGGGATTACCTACTTTACGCAAGCATCCCTTAAGTGAAGCAAGTTGTCTTCTCGCTTGTTTACAATTAGCATCACTGAATTAAAAAGAAACTTTAAGCATGTCAGCACTGAAATTATGGGGTCTGTCCTCAGGCAGTCACAACTGCAGAACCAATAAGGAGACAGTTAAACATGTTGGACTAGCTTAATTAATGTTGCTTCATTCAGCTGCATTTGGCTTTTAAAGATACATGTTACTTGCTTGAAAGGTCAGTCTGGAATGCAATGGTGAAAAGTTCTTACAAGAACTATACCTTATATTGCAGGATAAAAAGGGAATGGTATGAATTATCATTTAGACATATATTTTTTAAATTTAAGAAAAGTTTGAAACTCACTTTCTTAAAAAATAATTTATAAACATAATTCCTCCTCTTTGTGAGACTGAAGTGGTTTTTTGTTGCCTTGTGGATCAGTTTCCTACCTGGAGCAGGAGTTAGTGCCCAAAGCCAGGCATTATTTATTTAATGTGTGTGTCTGCAAAAAGATTCATTCTTTTTCTTTCAGCAGCAATAGGAACAAATTCCACCCAAGCAGGTTTAAGAAATATCAGTTAGGTCATCATTGTCCTGTCCCAAAAGCAGTTGCCTTTGTCTTGCATCAAATGCAAAGAAATTTAGTTGCTTTCAACATACAAGGTGTCCTCCTCCTTACCTTTATTGTCTGGATTTTGAGTCTGGAAAAACATTGGTTTTGAGGTTTTCTTGATGCTCTCTTCCGTTTTTGTGTAATCAATATGTAACCTGAAGAAAGGTTTGAGCCTATCAAAAAACCCCAAACCAACGACAAACAAAAACCCCACTGTACATCTATTGTCTACAGCTATATATAGGGGTGTGTGTAAATATATATATATATATATAAAATACACTAAACATGCTATTGGTATTATATGCCTAATTATTCTCTGAAAGCAGTTATTTCCACTTTCTATCTGTGTCTGTGGAGTATTTCTGCTAGGCTTTCGCTCATCATTAGCCTCTAGTGTGCAAACTGTTTCCCTCTTTTCCCATAGTAATATATCTTTAAAAAACCAGTGAAAATGAATCATAATTGGATTGTTCTCTTTTTAAAGTGCTAACTTTCCTTACCTGTGTCTATTTCCTTATTTTAATAGGGAATCAGGGTATGTTCTGTTATTGGCTTAAGATAACAAACAGGGAGAAGTACCCAGGGTATATTTTAGTGTGGAACATTAATGAAAATAATCTCATGATTTGATACAAGATTATTTTTAATGGACTGACTTTATATGCTAGGAATGTGTTGGGGAGCTTTATTTGTTTTTCAGTTTATTTTGCTTTATTTAAAGATTTTTCAAGACTTTTTCTCCATGAACTATGTTAGAAAAGCATTCTTGATCTGTAAACTTAGTGGTAATTGACGTAATAGTTCTGAGTTTCTGAAAGCCTTTGGGATTGAATGTGCAAAAACATTTGATTAAATGGTTGTATGGCAAATGTAAAAAATGTAGCTTTTGTTTAGTATGGAATGGAGAAGATTGACACTTGACAGAGTCATAGAAGTTTATCTAAAGATACCTTTTAGTCATTTTGTCTACTATTTTAGAATACAGTAATAATTTGTCTCTCCATCCTGCTACATAACACAGACTCTTCTTTGATTTTCCTTGGATCTGTGTTGTGTGAAGAGGACAAAAGAAGGCTTGCTCTTCTGGTTAAGTATTAGTATACTTGGCTAGAATATAAGCTGTTTCAAAATATTGTTTGGTTAAAAACTTACAAAGACATTTTTACACGGTACTTCGTTTATCTAGGTGTCTTTCTTGCAGCTTTTATTTGGCAGATTCCTGAAGGAGCAAATAGTGTTTAAGAATCCATAAGTGATTTTATAATGTGTTCATCCCAAGATGCATTTGTGCATCTCCTCAGCTTTTTCAGTATGTTTTTAATACTAGCTTCAGAGGTTTTGAACCAGCTGAACATTTTCATATCTGTGAGGCTATTTCCAACTATTTTTTGTTTGAGTAAAACTTCCATTCTACTCAAATTGTGCAAATGGTCTTTTGTGCAAGGAAGAAGTGCTACACAAGGATTACAAAGCACTAAAGCAGTAAGGGACCATTGATTCAAGAGGATGAGAGATGATGACTTGTCATGCTAATATACAAGTGTGCTGTCATATCTGATACTCCCACATTCATACTATGTTGATACTCCCAAGAATGTAGCAGTAGAGGCTTAGTTTATTATAGCTCAGTATGACTTTAATGCATTTTTCATGCTAAAGCATTTCTCTCTGAAGGTTCTCATGCCACCATTTGTTGTATGCAAGAGGCAAGTTGTGTTGATAAAACTAGGAGGTCTTTAACATCTCCTGTTCAAAGCATTATTTGTTGGTCCTTACTGCACTGTGTTTTGTAACTGAGTTGGCCTGTTTCTATAATTCAGTGTCTCTCTCTGAGTATCCGAGCAGTAGGAATTAGACATTTATCGTGAAATATTAGTTTACAGGTTTGCATGGTCTTGTGTTTTAAACGGCTTTTGTAAAGATTTGTGAACAGGTCTATTCTTGAAAAATTTCCATAAGGGTGACTTTTATTTCCAAGGCTGTGCCTTGCCTTTGTCATATATCACTTTGACAACAGCTCTGCTAAAATTGTCCTTTTCGGTATGTTGTGCGTTAAATATTTTACAGCACAGTTGGCTTCATTTAGCAGCAGTCATGTTTGCTTTCTTTTCCTCTAATTTGCAGTGTGTTCCACTGGCTTCCTGTATTGTTTGCCAGGACACTTTTTCCTGCCCTGCCACTTGCAGAAGTTTAGATTTCCTGGTTGCTGATAGTCACTGTTCCATTAGCCCCTGCAGAAATTTCTTCTTGCCATGTGTCAGAACTGGCTCTATTTTTTCAGTACTCAAGAATAGTTTTGCTTCTGTGATGAAATTGCAGTGCATATAAGGTCTCTAATCAATTTGGTTAATTCCTATGTTCTGAGCATTTGTTTTCTCTTTTCTACTTGGAAAACTGTTTCCAGCAGTGTTGTTTTCATGTTGTTCACCCTGTCTCTCAGTCATACCCTGGCATCCTAGAGTTCTGTGGTGTGGTATTTTTTTACTGATCTTTCAGGTTTCATAGTCTTCAATTCGTATCCTGCAAAAATGTGGAAATGAGTATGTTTTTCTGAAAATACAGAAATACCCTGGTATCTGTGGTTACATTAATTTATGGAGTGATCATCTGTCAGGGTTACTGGGTTTTGACTTCAGTTCTCCTCAGCTAAAGGCCTCTTAGCAATTGCTGGGTAGGCAAATCCTATTTTGTTAGACTGTGTTAGTGATAGGTGTAACTGCCCCACGTGCCTGGCTCCTATGACAACAGCTCTATTAAAGCAGCATCTTTATAGTTCTTCCTGGGATGGACAGTAAGTGAAGCCTTTGACTTGTGCTCCATGTTCCTCCTTTAATTTTAAAAAAAGGTAATGTTCTGTGTTCATAGACCCTGCTTATATGCTGTTTCCAGAGCTTTGCTCTAACCGATTCACAGATCAACCCACTTACTGGTTGCTTTTAGCTGTTACATTTGATAATTTAAGCAGGGTACAACCAGGTCAGTAGCCGCATGGGTGACCTCAAAGGTACACCGATTTGCTGCAGGACATTTTCTACAATTCATTAAGTGGCAAGCTCTTAGCAGAGTCAGAATTGAATCTCTATCCCAGAATGGTGTTAGTGAGGAGTTTGCAGCTGTAATTCTGGCTCTCAAATGAACTAAAGTTGAATCTCAGACCACCTTGTTCACAAAAGAAAATAAAACAAACAAAAAACCCCCAACCCCAAACCCACTCATGAAACTCAGCATAAAAATAAACACATCTGGCCATACTCCAGTTCTTCTGCTGCCACTTCAAAGGAAAAAGGGAATGTTATTAGGGCAATGTTGGAAGCTGAAACAACTAAATGCCTACTACTATGCCTTTATACAGTCACGCACTTGAAGTCTTTACCATGCCATATGCTTATGAGGAGGAATGTGATTTCTAACATTGGTAAATTGTCGGCACATGAAGCAAAATGGACAAACACCTTCTTTTGTGTCTACAAGTGGCCAGATGCTTTGATCTGTGAGCTGATGCATCCACATTACCCAGTGGAAGCCGAGGGAGGGGAAGAGAGAGAAAAAAGCAAAGGCAGTTGCCAAAATTGGCATCCAGCCCCAGCTCTTGAATATGTTGGACCACCCTGAAAAGCATTCATATTAGTGTGGAGTAGTGTAATTATTAGATTGTTGGTGTATGTCCCAGCAAAGTATGTGATTTTGTTATTCTTTAAAATATGACCAGACTAAATATGTTGTCAGTGTCATCAAAACTAAGCTATATTGTTGCTATCTGAGCCAAAAGGGTGCTGGATTTTGCATTCTTTTTCCAGTGCTGTAGGCTGTGCTTGTGTTGCTTTATTGTATGACAGTACTGCTCTGCAGTGTTAGGGGCTGCCCTTGAGGTCATCAGATACTACAAGAAGGAACACCATTTTGGATGCCAGCATCTTTGACAGCTTTCCAGGAGAAATTAATGATTATATTACAAAGGTAATAAAAGAAGGGAAAAGACTAAGGATCATTAGTAACATTTTTTTCTTGGTAATAAAGCAGAGTATGGCAAGAAAGAGAAGTATTCCGCATTTTCTTCATAGTCACTGAATTCCTCACTGGCCTCTGTTATTTTCTATAAAGCTTGCTGGAATAATTAGAAAGCAAAATGCGTCATGTATGTATTAGTTTCGTTCCATAGACTTATTCTGCTTTAGATATTTTTATGGGTTCTGTGAATTAAAATACATTTCATTATAGTGCTAACCTTTGGCATGCTGTTCCACATCTTTCAGTCTGCAGTTCCTTGGGTGCTTTTGTTGAGACTTCAGACCTATTTCTTCCAGTCAGCAGTATCTATGACAGCAACTTAATTGCTACATGCGTTTGTACTGTTCTTTGGCAATTTTGTTTCAGATTCGCTTTAGTGTACCTATTTGCCTGGGGGTTGGTTTTATATTAAATATCAGTAAAAAAACAGGTAACATCTATACAAACAGCAGTGGAGCAAAATCCCATATAATTGCAAGCCAGCCCATCTAAAGGCGAGGGAAAGGGAATATTTTAATTATATTTTAGCTGTTACTGCCAGGAAGCAAAAGCAGAAATTAAGTTTCAAGAATTGTGGCAGAAGCTATTTACATTTATTGTCTTTGAGCCCCATAACATCACGTTAATGATTTTGCATTTATATTAAGCTTTATCTTTTATTCTTTTTCTCCCTCCCCAAATTTCTGAATATTCACAAGCATTAATTTACCACTATTGACATATAACTATTTTGTGGATGCAGATAACATTCACCAGTAATATAAAACCCCCAAGAATACTGTTTCTAAATGAACCTCTGAGGGCAATTTGAGCAATTTAGTGTACTTACTAAAATTGGAAATTGCCCAGAACTACAAGCTTAACATACAGATTATTAGAAGATGAGACTGTAAAATTTTAATGAAGATACATGGTCAGGAACTCAGTTGTATTTAGGATGGTGCATGTGGACAGAGATGCATCCACATAACAGTCATTAAATTTAGAACAAGGAGCTTGGGTTTGAAATCCTTCTGCCTGAAGATACAGTAGCCAGCAAAGACATGCAATTTCCATGTGAGGTCTGTAGGCCTGCAGTTTTGTACAGCGGATGTAATGTCTAAATGCTGAACAATGGATCAATATTTTAGGGTGCTGAAATAGGAGCATATTTTTACAAACTGATGATAGATCCCAGGATAGGTAGTCTTGACAGTTAATTTATGATGTCCTAATTACAACTTGCTATTGGAGTAACTGCAGACTTGGAAACAACTGGACAATGGATTTTGCTAGCTAGGCAAAACTGAAGCAGTACCATTGGACTAGTGACATTGGTTCGTTTGATACGTGTCTGCTTGGACAGATTTTAAATGCATATTTCATCCTCTAGAGAAACAAGTAACTATACAAGACATGTTTTAAAGACAACATCTGTTTTGTTGACCTTGCTTTTTCAGCAGCCCATCTATGAAAACCTAAATATTTAGATGAAAGCAACATTCAAAGTTTTGTAGCTAATACATTTCCCTTTTTCTGCTGTTTTTCTTGATGAATGTAAGGAAAGATAACAATTCACCTTTTTTCCACTCCATTAAAACCACATTCTAAGCAGTATTCTGAAATCAGTACAGCAACAATATTTTGCAAGCTAATGGAAGCATTATTTCAAATGCTTGAGCAAATGTTACTGTGTATTCATGTATGCACACTTTTACAAATGAAATAATACGTCTGTGATTTTAGTTCCATTTTTTCCTTTTTGTTCTGCTGACTTCACATACAGATTGAATTGGGAATGTAGTATATCTTAATTGCTTCTCATCTTTCAAAATTCACAGTTTGAAATTGAGTAACTTTTTAAGATGTGTTCATTTATTTCTGATTTCTCACTATTGAACAAAATCTGCAGCTTAAAAACATACTTGGGCAGTCTAGGTTTTTAGGAATTGATAGATGGGGAAGTTTTAAACAGAAATAGTTTATTTTCAACATCAAGGATTTGCTTTGTATTTCTCTTTCTGTGGGAATAAAAAATAATGAGGTAATTGTTGTGAAATCTGGGTCCAGTGTTTTCCAAATAACAGTGTTGTTTGTCATGGGATTTTCTGTTTGTATGTGTATCATAATAACATGATATAAAATAAAAGGTATTTCACTTTCTGTTCCCACACATAAACTTTCAGATATAGTGAGAATGGTCTTACCAAGTTGAAGATTAAAAAAAAAAAAAAAAGCTATGCAGTGTTGCCATGAGACATTCCATGCATTTAGGAAAAGTAAATTGAGTAAAAAATCTATTATTAGATTAACTCATTTATGTTGACCAGAACAAGTGATACAGTACTTCCAGATAGATGGTCTAATGACCAATTTTAATTATCTAAAAAATTTACCTGGTGTCTGTTCTGTATTTTAACCATACTTTCATTATTTAAGTGTATCATTTATTTTGAATCATTTAATTGACAAAGGAAACTAAAAGATGTTCTGCAATAGTTTGCAGTCACTAGATTTTTGGGTACTGAATAAGCTGAAGATCACAGAGTTCAAGGGATTCTGTTTAGGTAAAATCACTTTTCTCTGCTGTTGTGTTTTTTTTTTTTGTTTTGTTTTTTGGTTTTTTTTTTTTTTTTTTTTTTTTTTTTTTTTTTTTTTTTTTTGTTGTTGTTTGTTTGGTTTTTTTCCCCCCACAGATCCAGCCATTGTAAATGGAGTTTATTGGTCAGAATCTTTAAATAAGGTGTTTGTTGATAATTTTGATCGTGACCCTTCTCTCATCTGGCAGTACTTTGGAAGTGCAAAAGGATTTTTCAGACAATATCCAGGTAAGAAAAATACAAGTTCTTACTTAAAATACAATAAAGAATGCTATGGCTGCAAATTTCCACTGACTACTGTCACAAATCATGACTTTCACAGATACTTGCAGGTTTGATTTTACTTTATCAAGTTTTCAGAGAGAGATATTGCTAATCAGTGTTTTCAAAGTTCTGAGTTTTTTTCTACAAATTTTCATTTGGAGGTGAAGCCCCCAAGGTAACTTATGTATTCATAAATATGCCTATTCATATATACATATAAACACATATGAAAAGTAACTTCTAAATAGACTGTGGAGAAGGAGGACAAAAGGATTAGACCTTTCATACAGTACCGAGCTTAGATAATGTGCTCTATTGATGCATAGAGTAAGACTTAATTGTAATTTATTGTTCAGTTTTCAGTCTTCCACTTAACCTGACATCTATACATTTAAAGATTTCAAAAACTTGTTTTAAAGTTTACTTTCACACCAGTCGTAATTAAATGCAGTTAGATCACTTGTATTATTTCTATAGAAATAGGTTAAAGTATATATTGTTACCTATTAAGTTGTGTGTTTAATCATGTACCAAATTTACTACGTAATAAATAAACTAAAAAGTTAAATAAACCGATCCTCAGCTTCTGTAACTTTGGATCTGGTCCATAGTGGGAACTGTTCCTTTAGCTGATATGGTTTAGTAACCCATGTGTTTTTAAGTCTGATGTCTTGAGTTTATTGTGAGCAAGTTTACTATAAGCCTGTGTATCTGAAAGCAACTGAAAGTAATGGCTACAACGTCTGTGTTAGGTTTGGATTATAGTTCACTTCTCAAGCTCCATGATATTTCAAGGCTAGAAGAACTGTTAGTCCTTATTTTAAAGGCTGTTTCTCATTTTGTGCTAGCAAATGAGTGTAAAAAGCAGGAAGGATTGCCCTGTCAATTTTTTTTTTTGGTTGGCGACATTTTTATCATGTTTCTTTTGACACACAACTGGTAGATATTAGCTCTTCATAGTGATGTGAGCAAAACATCAGGTGTATGACCTGTGAGTGAAGCAGTTAGTAGAACAGGACCCGTTGAGATCAGCCATGGGTAGTAAGTGCTCAAGGTTTGAAAGGGAATTGGCAAGCATGTGATAAAGCTTGCCAGCACCAATGACAAAGTATGACAACACTTTAGTGATGGTGCTATGATGAATATAGTAAGCTTGAAGAGGTTTCTACCTCACAGTAGGCTAAAAAGGAGTGGAAAAAAAAATTGTTTCTGGTGGTCTGTCCTGGTTTT
Organism: Haliaeetus leucocephalus; assembly: GCF_000737465.1. Taxonomy (NCBI): domain Eukaryota; kingdom Metazoa; phylum Chordata; class Aves; order Accipitriformes; family Accipitridae; genus Haliaeetus; species Haliaeetus leucocephalus. Next base: position 15,961,632 of record NW_010972438.1, on the reverse strand, counting down.
AGCTGGGCTAGAGTTAATTGTCTTCCTAGTAGCTGATACAGTGCTATGTTATCGAGTTAGGTATGAGAAGAATGCTGATAACACTGATGTTTTGAGTTGTTGCTAAATCATGTTTAGTCTAAAGTCAAGGATTTTTCAGCTTCTCATGCCCAGCCAGCAAGAAGGCTGGAGGGGCACAAGAAGTTGGGAGGGGACACAGCCAGGACAGCTGACCCAAAGTGGCCAACGGGGTATTCCATACCGTGTGACATCACGTCTTCTATAGAAACTGGGGGGGAGTGGGGGTGGGGAGATCCCCACTCGGGGGCTAACTGGACATTGATTGACAGGTGGTGAGCAATTGTGTGAGCAAAAGTGCATCATTCGTACATTCCAATCCTTTTATTATTACTATTGTCATTTTATTAGTGTTATCATTATCATTATTAGTTTCTTCTTTTCTGTTCTATTAAACCGTTCTTATCTCAACTCACAAGTTTTACTACTTTTTCCCGATTTTGTCCCCCATTCCACTGGGTGTGTGGGGGGAAGTAAGTGAGTGGCTGCGTAGTGCTTAGTTGCTGGCTGGGGTTAAACCATGACATGGTCCTATTTTATTAAATTATTTTTTCCAGTATCTCCTATATAATACCATTGTCTGTTAGATTAAAGTATGAAACTCCATTAAGTGCTACTTAGCCCCAATACCACAGACACATTTTGAACAGGGACTGTGAAAATGTAATTTAATCTTTTTATCTCTTTTTTTTTTTTTTTTTTTTTTAACAGGAATTAAATGGGAACCTGATGAGAATGGAGTCATTGCATTTGACTGCAGAAATAGAAAATGGTAGGCAATAGATGACTACCAGTGTTTAAGAAATTTGAAAGGAAGAGAAGTCCAGTATTTAAAAGAACAAGTTGTTTTGTGTTTTGTCTTAGGTACATCCAGGCAGCAACTTCTCCAAAAGATGTGGTAATTTTAGTAGATGTCAGTGGCAGTATGAAAGGGCTTCGCTTGACTATTGCAAAACAGACAGTTTCATCTATTTTGGATACCCTTGGAGATGATGACTTCTTCAATATAATTGCTGTGAGTGTCTCAGGATTTTTCTCCCTTTTTTTTCTTCCATCATTTGTTGCTATCTGTCAAGTTTTATGTCACACAATACACTTGAAAAATGTTGCAGGCAGGTGATGGATATAAGATGACATCTGAACCAATGGGACAGACACTGTGGTTTTCCAATGCAAGCTTCTTCAGGTGACAGTGTTTTCAAACTGGTTTTCTATGACTTGCAATCTGAAACCCCTTAAACAAGTTGTCTTGATTTTGGGAGTTGCAAAGAATAGTAATCTATTTTGTAGTTTGTCTGAAGTTTCTACATTACCTTAATTTTTGAGTTGTGTCCCTGTACACCACCCCTCTCCTTGCCCCCTCTTCCCCCCCGCCTTTTTTCCCCCTCCAACACCTTCTGCAATACAGTGTAAACTGCAAAATGGTCAATACGTAAGAATTAATAGAATCAGCTCTTAGCTTGTGCTGAAACTTGTAAGGCATGATAAAATGCCAGCATAGCTCCTCATTGTTCATGCTTTCCTCAGTGTGAACCTGAAAGGTATGTATGTGTAAGTTGTGCAGAGGTATTACTGGTGTTTACTAACAGTGATAAATTAGATCATCAGTAGTTCCTGTTATTTGTGTATGGTAGTTAGTTTTCCACGGTACATGTTTTAAATCTATGACAAGAGGCTAGTTTTACAGTATTTAAGAGTAATAGGATTAATAATGTAGATAAGGATGGCTTTAACAAGTCCAAAACTGACATCAGAACTACAATTTGCTTGGGGGATGGTGGAGGGAAGGAGGAGGAATTGGTCATTTTATAAATTCTCCTTTGCTGATATTCTTTTGCTTATACATTATAAATACATGGTTTTATCTCATGCATAAATTCTAAAAATGTCTTCAAACTCTTGAATATAAGGAAGATTTTGGCTTTTTTTTTTTTTTTTTTTCCTACAAGGGAAGTGCCCTTGGTATACTAAATGACCCCAGTGACACCAGTGCAAATCCTTGAGATTGTATGGAGAATGAAGTATATATGCCTGAAGTACATGTGCATTTACTGTATTTTTAACGGATAGAAAGCAGTTAGTTCAGAATATCTTTCATATTAATCTCCTTGTATGATAATTGCATAATTAGTAGAAACTCATGTAGTAGAAAGACATAATTACATAGTATACCAAAAAGGGTTTACTGTCCTTCAGAAAAATTGTGATTAACTGTAATCTAAATAACTTTTGTAAGCTGAAAGAATGTTTCAACTAAGTAATTATTAAGATACCTGCCCAGCCATTTTTTAGTGTATCATCTCTGTGTTTATCAGTAGCTGTGACAGTTACTGTGAATGATGTAAAAAGAAAAAAGAAATTTTTTTAAAGTGAAGGTTTTTACTTTGGGAAAACCAAAAACCTCATCTGTAACAAAAAATGTAAAAATGTATGTAGCTAGAATCCAAACTAATCATTTTGCCTTAGTAGTACAGCAGAAATACCATGTAAATACTTCAAAAAAAGCAAGTATTAAATAACTAAATGTCATTTTTTTCAATTTAAATTTTAATTGACAATGAACTGAGCTGTCCATAAACCAGCATGGAGTCACAGAATTTTTACCGAATTTATTGCCAATTAACACAAACCTCTGATCACTGATTCGGGTATTCAGAAAAAGAACGAAACACCCAATTGAGCCTTTCCTCCCCTTTGTCCAGGCCCAACTTCTGTCCAGCATCTTCCCCCCCCAGCCCCAGGCCCTGGTCTCAGCACCCCTCACCTTCACTGCCGGTTTCAGACACCCCCTTTCCTGGGTGAGGTGCTGGGCGGTGCAGGAGCTTGGGGTCCTGTCAGCAGCTCCGTGCTTATTAGTTTCTCACTGCCACTCTTCGCTGCTTGCTGGTTTTCCTCTGCTCTTTGCTTTTCTCTTCGGTGCGAGTCACCCGTGGGCCGCAGTCCCTGAGGGCCGTCCCCACCTCAGCCTGGGTCGCCCATGTCCACAGTCCCTCAGGGCTGCCCCCACCCCGCTGTGGGTCACCCGCAGCCCACAGTGTCTAGAAGCACACCCCTTCCGCCATGACGCTTTTCCAGCTGTGTTTCCAAATGTTTCCGGCCCCTGATGGCTTCTTCCTTAGCCTGCCTGGGAGAGGACGCCGCAGCCTCCTCAGGCCTGCTGCGGCAGTTCTGGTGCCTCACCGGTTGCTGAAACTGGTGTTGGTGCTGGCGGCAACCGGCTGTGACCGGCGCAGGGCAGTTCGTGGCCGTCTCTCACGCAGGTTGCCACTGCAGCCCTCTCCTGCTTACACCTAATAAGTAGTTTGGTTAGTATAAGAATTTCTTAATATTTAGAAAGATATGTGATGACTGTGGTAATTATAGCATTTGTCTGAGGTAATTTTTTCATCTGAAGGTTCTTTCCTCTCTATAATCTCTTTTAGGATGAATATATGTTTATTTCTTGAAATAAGTAGAAATAGCAACGGAGAATGCGATTCTATTCTTACCAGCTCAGCTGTTTAATTTCATTAGGACGCTGATGGTTTAGTTACTGCACAAATATGAACTTGAAATTATTCACTGCGTTGGAAGAGGTACTGCAGAAATGCAGGGGAAAACGAGGAGACCGTGACAGCAGTGACAATGAGTGGGTGAAGTGCTGTCCTGTCGTCTTGAAGGTATATTGGCAGAATAGTTTTTAAGGAGTTGTTTTGGATGGAGTGTCACAATATAATCCTTGCTGTCTCACAAGGCAAAAAAATAATAATGTAAAGCAAACACAAAATTTGTTTGCTTGAAAATGTAACAAACTGGTAACAGAGACCGGTGCTGCGGAGAAGGGAGTGGACATTTCATTGAGGAATGGCATAGGCAGACTCAGGCTGGATTATGGACTCCTTTTAAAATTTGGTGTTAGAGGAGGACATAGTGAGGGTACACAGTAAAACCAGGGTTACCGTGTTCTAAATGATCAGCAAAAATTACTTCTGAAGCACTGCTCTGAGTAAGTGCCAGCAGGGTAAATGATCTTTGTCAAGACCAGAGAGGATGTTTCAGTGATCAAAACATGAGACAGCAAAGCCCATGCAAGAGGCTTCTCAGTGTGAATGCACCGAAAATCCTATATAGCTTTTATCTGTAGGCAAATGTTTGCGTGAGATTACATCTTACTGTCTATAATTTAGACATAGCCTGATGATGTGAAAGTGGTTTTGTTTGAAGGTAAGATATACATATATCCATATAAGAAATCCCCTTTGTAACATAGACCTGTGCATATATAGCAAGTCTCTGTAGCCAGAACTGGCCAGCTGTGGGTTGTGTGCAAATATAGTTCCACTGTGCCTAAATGTTGAAGCCTTACTCTTCACATAGCACACAGCTGATACTTGCTCACACCGATTGTTCTTCTGAAAGGCCTGTCCAAATTGTTGCTCTGTGAGGACTGCTGGACATCTGGAGATCTGAGACAAATGGCCGAGTACCTCTTTCTCTTCCCAGACCAAAATTTGAGGTGGAATAAGAGCTTTATGTGGGAAATCTGGACAAACAATACACTTATTAGATGAAGCAAAAGTTTTGAGCCTGAGTGATTGTCAGGGTGGCTTTATTATGCACAGTGATTAATGGAACTAATACTTGCAACAGAAGACTTCTCTGAGGAACTGGGTCAGGAATTATGAGTCAAATAGGTTAAGGAGTTCTCTCTCTCTCTCTCTCAGTCTCACAAGAGGGGAGAACCCTAAAGCATGCCTGCATTTTGAGGCAAAAGAAGAGAAAGCAAAGAAAATTGTGATGAAAGATGTGAGAGATGACTTACAGATGAGCAACAGTCAGAATGAAGCAAGTGGAAGGGTTACACGAGCAGATGAGAAACTTTTGTGTTTGTTACAGTAAGAAGGAAAAGCACTTTGAAGTTAGCCAAAGGAGAACATGAGGTTAGAGAAGCTGGACTAGTGTAAGACAGGGCTCTGTTGACAGTGGGGGTCAAGTATGGAAAGGAATTGAGCATGGAGAAAATTAGTATCTATGTCAGTGAAAGAAGAAGAAACAGAATTTAGCAGGTGAAAAAGTGAAGTCTGAAAAGTATTTGTGCAAAGTTTGTGGTCGTCAACTCTGGTAGGTTTTTTTTATTCTCCCTTTACAATATTTCACTGTATGAAAAGTTTTAAAAGCTTGTCAATTTGGTTTTCAGGTTGTTATACATTTCAGCATTCCATACACAAAAAGACGTTTAGGATTCTCATTAACTGTAATGGGAGTTATAGTCACTACATACTAACATCTTTAAAAACTCAGTTAGCACTTATAAATATGCAGTAGGGTAGGAAAAAACCAAATAAACAAACCCACCAGCCAAGAACAAAACCCAAAAGCCACTAGCAGTACATTAGCTGGGTTGTTTCATATCCATTTGATTTTTCACTAAATATACTTTTAACTTTATAAGTATATATAGCAGAAAGCAGAATTCAGTGCAGACCTTTCCAGAGAATAAACATAAAAGGATAATGTTAAAAATCGTTTTAGCTTTCATGGGTAGGTTGTTGCAAAGTCTATCTGAAATTGATGGACTAGATGATTGAATTGCAAAAAATTCTTGAAATACAAGAGCGATTTTGTGCTGCTTATGCTAAAATTTAAGGTCAGTTCGCTGGTCCATGAACAGAGATGCCTGCAACAACAAGAGAAAAGGCATATTTTTCCAATTTACTTTGAAGTATAATTCCAAGTCATCCATTAAATTAACAATATCATCATAAAATGAGTATTAATTTTGCCAAATGCTGAAATTTTTTAAATGGTTTTATAAAAATGTAAACTCTACATTAAATTAACAAAATATTAACTGAGCCAAGAATGTTAAACTAATTTTAATGTTTTAGTCACACCATTTTAGCAAAATTGATTAGAATAAAAGTATTTGTTAATTCAAAGCACAGTAGTACAGTTCCCTGTTTTTAATTTGTAGAATTTTCCATTGTAAATGTTTCTGTGTAGTCTCTTCTTTGGAGTCCTTGTAGTCATACAGAATAGGTTATGGATAAACTTACTTTTCAGCCTGCCCGAATAATCAGATTCTGTACAGCTAATGTGTGAGCAGGCTGAGAAAGAGAAAGGCAACCAATTGCGAACCTCCATATGATTGCTCCAAGCAGTGGGCTGTGCTTGTGTGCTACTTGTTGTGCATGGTAATGCTAGTGGAACTTTGGATATACCAATTCCTTTGGTTCCATTTGTGGATTGGTTTCACTGTTGGATCTTAGGTTGGGCTGTATTTGATATCCGAGTATGCCTAATAGAGTGTGAAATCATTTATCTGTGTATTGTTGCACAACAAAATGTGAATTTAATTTGTTTCTGTGGACCTTACTCCAGACAGCTTAAATATGACAAAGGTTAAATATGAAAAATGCTAAGGTAAATGTAAACTACTTGTGTAGGTGTGCTAAAACCATATGTATCTCGTATTTTCCGAATATGAATAGTATCTGATTATACAATGAAGGTCAGCAGCTGTCTGCTATATATGCTACATGGTTCCTCTTGGTTCAGATTTTAGCCCATTCATTTTATTTATGCCTGTTGTGCAAAGAAATAACTAGAGTGACAAAATAATGTGAACTAATAAAACAGATAAATGTAACTAAGTAAATAAAATAATAATAAAAATCAACATCATCAAATGTTTAAATTACAAGAGAGATGAAAGTAGACCGAGGTTTTAGAAGAGTTGCTCAGAAAGGAAGGTAATTGGTTTTTAGTTCTCTCCCTCCCTCCATTAGCAAAACACAGACTATTCTCAGCTATTGCATCACAGCTATCACAACTATAACATGCAAAGATGTCATATGCCAGAGTATAGGGGTATGGGACTATGCAATGCTAGGAAATATAGGAAAACAGTGTAATGCAAAAAGCAAAATGCAGGCTTTTACTAATGTAAATTAACAAGAGATCTATACTGGGTGTTGCTGGCAAAGTCAGCAGTTACTAATCAGCCTTTTGATTCAAGATCAGGAAGCTATTTCACTAAATACAAAATTTTAAATGTCATGGAAAAGCTGCAGAACTGAGTTCAAATTGCTAATAAGGTGGTGGGAAAGGGGGGGCGGGATTTTTTTCCCTTTTCCACTTGAAAGGTTTGGCACAGTTAAAAGAAAGGCACCACCAATAACACTGCAAAGCACCCTACGACAAGGACAAAGAAATCAAATATATGCTATGAAGTACAAGTTGTGTATTTTACTAGAAGCTGACAGTTGTACTAAAGATCTTATCAAGTGGATATGCTAGTTTAAGCAGCAAACGCTGCTTGAATGCTTTCATGTGTTGCATCAGAATTCTACAGTTTCCATGGACTTAAGAGAGGCAGATGTTTGGTGTTTGGGGAATTTCTTTTGGAACTGAAATAATTTTGTCCAGTGAATTTTTCCATCTCTTTGTATCTTTTTTAAAAAGGAAAAGAAAGTGTATACAAATAGCAAAGAGTATAAAAATTAAAATAAATCATAAAAATGCACCTTTGCAAGAATTCAAACCATCAGAAGCTGCCAGACTTCTTTATACAAAGGTTTTTCTTACTATTGTGGTGAATGGAGTTAAATCCAGTTGGCGGTGGGTCACGAGTGGTGTTCCCCAGGGCTCAGTATTGGGGCCAGTTCTGTTTAATATCTTTATCAATGATCTGGACGATGGGATCAAGTGCGCCCTCAGTAAGTTTGCAGAAGACACCAAGTTGGGAGGGAGGGTTGATCTGCTGGAGGGTAGGAAGGCTCTACAGAGGGATCTGGACAAGCTGGATCGATGGGCCGAGGCCAACTGTATGAGGTTCAACAAGGCCAAGTGCCGGGTCCTGCACTTCGGTCACAACAACCCCATGCAATGCTATGGGCTTGGGGAAGAGTGGCTGGAGGCTGCCTGGCGGAAAAGGACCTGGGGGTGCTGGTCGACAGCTGGCTGAATATGAGCCAGCAGTGTGCCCAGGTGGCCAAGAAGGCCAACGGCACCCTGGCCCATATCAGAAATAGTGTGGCCAGCAGGAGCAGGGTATTGATTATTCCCCTGTACTCCGCACTGGTGAGGCCGCACCTTGAGTCCTGTGTTCAGTTTTGGGCCCCTCACTACAGCAAAGACATTGAGGTGCTGGAGTGTGTCCAGAGAAGGGCAACAAAGCTGGTGAGGGGCCTGGAGCACAAGTCTTATGAAGAGCGGCTGAGGGAACTGGGGTTGTTTAGTCTGGAGAAAAGGAGGCTGAGGGAAGACCTTATCGCTCTCTACAACTACCTGAAAGGAGGTTCTGGTGAGGTCAATACTGGTCTCTTCTATCAAGTAACCTGTGATAGGATGAGAGGAAATGGCCTCAAGTTGCGCCAGGGGAGGTTTCCAGATGGGATATTAGGAAAAATTTCTTTACTGAAAGGGTTGTCAGACATTGGAACAGGCTGCCCAGGGAAGTGGTTGAGTCACCATCCCTGCAGGTATTAAAAAAGCATGTAGACAAGGCACTTCAGGACATGGTTTAGTGGGCATGGTTGGTGGTTGGACTTGATGATCTTAAAGGTCTTTTCCAACCTAAATGATTCTATGCTTTGTATTGATACAGTAGAGGAAGAACTGCTACCAAACAGAATGCTTCCAGGTTATGTTTGTTATCCATAGAATACCATTACATAAAATACTCATTGATGCACCTTGGCATAATCCAGTTTCTTCTGCCATACATAGCAGATTACTTAAAATATTTTTGATAGTAATAATCTCAAGGTGAATTAGATGCTACAAATGCAAATAGTGTCACAATTTGGCTGGGTTTCAGAAGGATGAATATCTACTTTTTCTTATGTTCATAGTGATAATGAAAGTGCTTTGTCCACATGCCATCTATGTAACTGTGCTGCTTATGTGAGAATGAACACTTTTTTTCATCCTTTTCTGAAGTAGGTTGATTCTGTAAAATGGGGCTGCTAGGGGACTTAAAGCACATACTCTGTGAAAATGTGGGCATCCTTTACACTATGCAACTGAATAACACTAAAGGCGTAGTGGGAAGCTACTGGGAGTCTATCTGGGTTATGGTGCATCTAGCAGACACACAAGCTACATGTCTGTGGGAATAGCCTGATGATATGAATTATTCAAAACAGTAGTTAAAATAAGTCTTATAGAAAACTAATTGACTGAAATTATGCTGCAAGTTCTGATAGAGTAGGAAGTTGTTTCACCTGTTTAGTGGTGGTGATAGGATTGGAAAAAAAATTGTGCTACAGCATTAGGAAATTCTGAGTTTGCTTGCATGCAGATGTTTGAAACTGAGACCATGACTGAGAGACAGGTAGACTTTAATATTTTATTGCATGTTGGCCAGTTGCAGACACTATTCTTGGTATCATATGAAGAAAAGTATGTATATTAGTGTAGTTTCCAATGACAGCTACAGAAATCAAGCTAAGAACAGGCTTAAACAGAAAGTATATTGATTAAAGAACATGCTGAAAAAAACTGTGTGAAGACAGGAAAAAGCTTGGGAGTAGGGGCTGCTGTACCAGTGTCACAGATTTTCAATATTTTTTACAATAGAATGGAATATAGTATTGACTTTGGCCTATAGTAAGAGATGCTGTGTAGATTTGGTAGTATTATTTTGCAATGCCTGTCAGGAGATAGATTGGAAAGCAGTCTGAAGAGTGAAACTACAGGGCAAAGTACATTGTTTATCATATCAATAAACTTATGACACTGAGATGCACACAGGACACTCTCAGTGACTCCAAAGTGTTCTAGAAGTCTGCCTTGTTTTTCATATTACCTTTGGAACAATAGACATGTCCACAGGCTCTCATATATTGGAATAACATTGATGGGAATAAAATAATTAGGGAAGTATGCAAATCTGCTGCAGAAGTTATGTGTAAATATCTTTCGATCATTCTTGTTTGTTTCTATACAACGAACCATTTACTATGTTGATGCTGATGTGAATAGTCTGTATAACCAGCAATAGTAAGTGGAGTTACTCTGGGTTTCTGTTTCCTTATAGCTGAGGACTGAGTCTAGCACAATGCCTCAAGAATAACTTGATGCAGTTCAAATTAAACACTCTTCCCTATGCAACAGTAATTATGTAATTATGAGTGTGGTGGGTAGTGCACTGTTAAAATGAATGATGATGACAGGTGTCCAAAGTGGAACAGGTTGCTGGGGTCTATGGTTAGATGTGTGTGTAGAGAAAGGAGTGGTGTTAAATTGAAGAGAATAGAACAAAATCAGAGCTATAGGCAGATGGAGACAGCGAGAACTTTCAGTGACAGAGAACCTTGTCTAAGCAGCATTCTGTAGCAGGTCACTGTAAGGCTTTTTTTATTCCCGCTGAGGTGGAGGAAGGAGGGAGTAAATGCATATATTAATCTAATGAAATGTTTTTCGTGATTATTTTTGACTTAACTTGTCACCCTTTGTTGTTTACTATGGAAGTTCTGATGACTTAATGCCTATGAAAGGGTGAAACTGCTTAAAGCCTAAATGCAAAGGCCTTACAGTTTGATCTGTGATAACTTCTAGAGTAGATTAAATTAATGAGAGGAGGAATTAAGTTAAAACTCTATCTATACAACTAATGCAGACTTTTTGAAGGTACTTCTGTATTAACTTGACCTGTGTTGAAAGGTTTAAAAGATTTAAACAATCAAGTCCAATTTTCAATTAAGTGGCTTAAGCATCCATGATTCTGCAAGATCTACTGACTGCAGATGAGTCTCAGTTTCTTTTAATGCTTAAGATGCTTCTGAAAATAGGACTGGGCTATCTAACTTACTTAGACCTTGCAAGATAAGCAGATAATTCTTTAAAGATCTGTCACAGCTTCATGACTTAGTGTATAATAAGCTACTCTGCTTGATTGAAATTCTGACTATTGTCAGACATGTCCAGGATTGATTCAAGCTTACAGACTTTTTGGCATAGTTGTTCCACTATTAACCTTCCAAAAGGTTTGCCAGTGCCTCAAATATTTGTCAGGACTCTTTTTATACGTAGCAAAGAATTGGGAGTTGTGACTGTGATGTATCAAACATAACCTCTTAATACTACCCAGGTTTCAACTTGAAGGATATTTATGCCAACTAGTGTATATAGTACCCATTAACTCCACCTGAGTGTTGGCATCCATTCAATTAAATGCTCCTTTTAAGAAGTATAAACCTCTGAAACATTAAGAATCATGTAAAAGGAAAAAAAATACCACAGCCACTTTTTAAAAATGAACCGAATCCTTTTGTTCTTGCTTTATGTGCATGTTTCACTGTAGTTCTAAATCATTAAATTAAATTGTATCTTTCAAAGCTTTTAATTAAATTTTTCATCATACTTTTTATTTCTCTCTATAGTATAATGAAGAACTTCACTATGTAGAACCATGTCTGAATGGAACATTAGTTCAAGCAGACAGAGCCAACAAAGAGGTAAGGAATGAAAGTAACAGAACAGCAGAGAGATAGGATGCAGTGCGTAACAATGTGCTATAATGATCTTTTCCTAGTACAATGCATTCTGTTATTAGAATTTATTAATTATTCTCCTTATGCCATTTCAAAAGAGTCTTATGTGACTCAGTAGGAAGAAAAAGAAATAATCTCCTAGTCAATAAATTTAATGGAAAAATACAGAAATCACTGAAAATATACTGTTAATACAGTTTAGTAATTACTTTAATTAAAATATTTTTGTTGCTTTAAATTGAACCATCATTCCATTACCAAAAATTACTGAGGAAGAGATGGCACACTTAAGTCAAACTAACACTAAAATTGAAACAAAATCTCAAAACAAATGAAATCAAGTATAATACTGTGTGAATAAAAAAAAAAAATCAGCATTCCAAACACGTGTGTCAAAATAATAATTCATTCACTCAAGAAAGGTCTGTGAAAGTGTTCAAATTAATTACATCCTGCTTGCATTTTTCAGTTAAAAAAATTACAGTGATTTCAGTGAAAGTTGTATTTGAAGGGAGATTGCAGTATGAATCTGCAGCTTGAAGTTTAGTTTATTGCCTGCCATCCAAATGCAGTTGCTCTGTGCAAGCGTTACTCCCTATGCAAGCATTACTCCATCACACTTCTTAGAAGGGTAAGGTAAGATTGTTTACGCCATGTAAAATTATGAAATAAGATAGTTGAAAAGTCCTGTGTTTCTTGTAGAGGGAAAGGCCTGTTAAAATAAGCCACTTGTGTTATAGAACTTCTTCCCTGCTAAAGCTTTCCATCTTCTTAAAATGACTTGTCCATGTATACTGAGTCTTTGTTATGGCTGGAGAGGGCAGCAGTCTTGCATCTTTCTTTAAATCCTTCTCTTTTTTTAACTAAAGGAAATCAGAAGAGTTTCAGCTCAGCACTGAATCGTGCTTAACATTTAGTGTGGTAGTTCATTTTTGCTGAAGAAGTCAATGAGGTGTTACAGGAAGTAGAAAACATTGCTCTGAAAACACACTTGAAGTGTGTCACTGTTAGGTCTTTTTATGTATACCAGGACAAAATGAATTTGACCTCGTTATGCTGAACTTTACTCCATTGTATTATTTACATGAGTTCTTTCCATTTTACCTATACATACGCTTACATTCTACAGGAATTATTCTTCATGGACTGCTTCCTTAATGTACTTGATGTTCTCCACTGTTGATTCTTAGATTATCTAAATATTTGGTTACTATGTGGAATGACATGGACTGTTTCTAATCATTTAGTATTGAAGACCCTTATTTGTGAACTGTGGTGCAGTTTTCTGAATGAGCACTTTATTGTGGGTGCATCTAATGAGCCATATGAAAGCTGTGCATGTTCTAGACTTAAAACTAAAGATTCAACTATATTGTCCAGATGTACTGTCTGGAATTAATCCTACTGTTAACCTTTCCATCACTCTGCAACTGATCAAAATGCAGATTACTAGACACCCATATGTTACTTAATGTCAGATTCATTTTAATTTAATTGATCAAAAAGTTTTTATGCCACCCAGATGATGCTCAGATTTTATGGACAGTACTCAATTATTCAAAATAGCTAAGTAAAATTTCATATTTTGTTCTTCAGAGTAAGCTTCAATATAGTTTCTAATTAGCTAAATTATTATTATTTTTTATTATTTCTGGAATCACTTTGTGCTTTATTTTGCCTATAAAGTGAATAATTCATCCAAGGTTTCAGAGAATAATGAAATATGACCTTTTTTCCTGTTATTCGTATTAGTGAGCTAGTTATTGTTCTTTCCTTGAAAGGCCAGAACTAGAGAATAAGCTTGAAATAGGTAGAATGTAATAGTTCTGTGTATTTTTATATACTATGACTTTGTCAATCTTCATTTGTTTCTTAACCTCTGTGAATTTATAGGTTCTTATTTTTTTCTAGTTTGTGTAATGAAGTTAACAATTTATTTGCCTAAACACTGGAAGGCACAAAAGTGCCATTGTCCTGAGTATAGCTCAGAGTATAAAGGAAATATCGTCAAGGAGATGGACAACCACTTAATCGTAAATGAGTAGTTCAGTTATCATGCTTCTGAATTCATAGTTACAAACAGCTTCCTGAATTGTCTGATATTGTTATAAGATCTGATACTGTGTGATTTGAATATATCAACACAGCAAAATTACCTGGGGGCCTCATCAAAAAGTTACTGAATTTCCTAGAAAAGTTTGTCTTGAATTCATAGTCTTTTGGTCAGGTCCATAGAAAAAAGATGTCTTAAAATGTTGTTACTATGCACGTTCCAAAACTGGTCAAGAGCTATCAGGGTAATTAGCTGTGTTTTGGAACTCATCATAAAAATTCTATCATTTGGGCTGTTACTTTCATTTCTGTGAGTCTGACAGATGTACCAGGCTTCTCCTGTAGTTTTTTTTCTGTGTAATTGCCAAATGTCCATTGTAGTATCAGATGAAAGTAGATGAAATTACACTTTCTCAACCAGTCTTACAAAGTAAATACTCCTTTGCATGTTCACTGGTAATAATAGCTCTTTCTTTTGGTAATTAAAGGATAAAACAGAAACAAGAAAAATATCACAACAAACACCGTAATATGTATTTTTTCAAACAGCCATTATCAACATATAACCATAAGTTTCTGCATTGGCAAAGTAGAGCAGGTGGTTGACAGGCAATGTTTTAAAATATATGCTATTGTTTCAGTTTATATGTGTATACATATGCCTGATATTTTGGAAGGTCAACGTAGGTCTGAAGATGTAACGATATATTCCTTCCAGAAATTTCTATTCTTTATCTTTTAATGTCAAATATTCTCCTCAATTGAATGGGGGCAAGGATGACCACATCTGTTACTACCAGTATAAGCTTCATTAGCACCAAAATAAATACAAGCATTTTAAAATACATTAGAATGTTTTCTCTTTATCTAGCAAATATCTATTCCCATATGCTAATTTTAAACAGAAACAATTAGAAATTGCTGTAATGATATTTTGTATTGCTATAGTTTTCCCTTATGTGGAAAGAGGGACATGTATGTTGCTGACGATTGCAGGGACTGAATTTTTAACGGTTCACTCTACCACTCTTTTATATTGCTATATATACATTTGACCTTACTAAGGACAGGTATTTCTTAATGCAGCATTTGTTGCTGGAAGCATGCATAAAGCCAGTTTTACCAAGCTATTAATTTATGCTGAGTAAACTTTAAGTTCTACCATTTTGGCAGTATATGTCTCTTTCTTTTTTTCTTTTTTTTTTTAATTAAACTATAATACGTGAGTGCCAATATCAAAAATTCCCATCAAATGACCCTTAAAAAAAAATAAAATCCCCCAACACACACACACACCTCAGTTCTTGCTAACTGTATCTTGCTATGTTGATCTGACATCACATGTAGCAAATAAACACAGTTCTTAGAAGCAGAGATAAGAATTACTTTGAAATGTTTGACTGGAGCTTTTTATCTCAGGAGGAAAGCAGCTGTTTCAATAACTCCAAATGAAAATTGCTTTCACAGGATCAGTACCCCAGTCTACATTTGCCTTGAAAGTATTTATTGAAGAACTACTATGCTGTCTTTATATAAGGTTCAGATGTTTTCAGATGGAATCTTTCTACTCTAAGAATGTCACTTTTAAACATGCTGAATGTCTTTCTTTGAATCAAG
This sequence comes from Haliaeetus leucocephalus, assembly GCF_000737465.1. Classification (NCBI taxonomy): domain Eukaryota; kingdom Metazoa; phylum Chordata; class Aves; order Accipitriformes; family Accipitridae; genus Haliaeetus; species Haliaeetus leucocephalus. The sequence continues at coordinate 15,946,429 of NW_010972438.1, read as the reverse complement.
TTTTCTTTAATCTCTAAACTTTAACAAAACAAAGAAATAGAAAAAGAAAATATAGACAATTAGGCTACCTTATCACTTGCACTTCATTTATAGTGAGCTAAGGGGCAAACCAGCTTCTCAGTAGAATAGGGTTTAGGGTTAAATTATACTAACTTGGGGCAGATGGGCCAGGGCTGAACTTGGGGAGATATCAGATCCTCTTTTTTGAGGAGGGCTGAGTGTCGTGGTTGCTTCTGCTGAGAGGGTTCCATTCTGCCAGCGCAGACACTGCCCTGCTCATCCTGACCTCTTGCACAGCTGCAGTAGCAGCCAGCCTGGCTTTCCAAGATGTAGGCATAAGTAAAATAGTTTGGTTTGCCACCCGCAGCAGTCTGGGGCCTCAGGCAGTTGGGCTACAGCCAAAGCCTATTCTGTTCCCATGCACAGCCTGTCTAGGTAATATGAAACCTGGGAGCATCTTCAGGGAATGGAGCATGAGGATTTTTTTTTTTTTTTGGTAGGCTACAGGAAACTGCTTCAGCCTTAGGGCTTATAGCAGCCTGGGAAATGAGTGCTTCTTAACTGTGTTGGTACTGAATATTCAATGGGATTATGGATAGCAAATGAACATGCTCTCTCACATTCAAGGATGGGTTGCAGAAATTCTTCTCCGTAATGGGCAGGGAATGTAACAGACTTCCAAAGCACCAGACTTTCAGAAAATCCAATTAGTCTTAAAAAAAAAAAAAAAAAAAAAAAGGCTATCTGGTGTCTGGTTTACACATTTTCTCAGCGAAACAGTTTGGCTCTTGCTTCCCCCCATCTCTTCTTTTGTGGGGAGGGAAACAGTATTGTAAACCCAGTGTTAGTTCCACACATTGGCTGTAGACCACTTACTATTATTTTCTGGACCACAGTGTGGGAACTACTTACCTAAAAGAAAAAAATCCACTCTTGTTAAAGTATGAAAAAGCATTTAAAGCATTATAACCATCTTATATCCACTCATTGGTGACACTCTCCCTTGAGTAATTGGCTGAGTTTTCTGTTCCAAATGTCAGGAAAGATATTATAAAGTCCACATTCCCCTGCCCCCCCCCCCAACCCTTGCCCTGGCCATTTTTCTCTTTCAAGGAGGAATGTGGGCCTGACACTAGAGTAAATCTGTACAAAGTGCATCCAGAGCAAGGAAGTTGCATTTCTCTTTGAGTGACAACCCAGTTATACTGATGAAGCTCCATTCATTTCCTCTGCAATATGCAATCTGTATTCTTGTTGCATCTTTACTTAAATTATTATTTCTCTACCCCTGTGGTTAATATTTTAGGTGTCTGTTCTCACAGCCACTTTAGTAAGGAGTGACAAGTTACATTTACTTGTTAATTTATATGGTATAGGAGCCCAAGTTAGCCAAAGATTCTTGATTGTGCATTGTTTTGTTAAGTAAAGATAGTTAAACAGAAAAGAGAATGTAGCATGAGTACTTTTACCTTTGCAGCTTTCAACTTAGCCAAATGCATGTTTTGAAGATTGGTACAGCAGATTCCATAGTGATTGGCATAGTAAAGGCAGGATTTTTTTAATTTTTTTTTTTTTAATAAGCCTCATAATACCTGTAGGGGTTACTTGATCAAGATCACTCCTTGATTAAAGCACTGATAAATATCTGTCTGGTGCATTACAGTAGATTGTTAAAGGGCATCAAATAAGTTTAATGTAATTAAGCATTTAAACATTTAATATATTCATGCATTTTTATTATGGGAAAGCAATGAAGGTTGGAGAAAACAGGTTTTTCAGCCCTGAATCTCCAGCATGTTGATCAAGTAACACGCTTTTCTTTAAGAAAGTGTGAGGATACATTGAAAGAAATGATGATTCTAAGCATCTAACCTGTTCCCTCCCAGCTTCCAGAACAGCAAAGTAATGCAGTCTTGAGTTGTAAATCTTCATTTAACTTTATTTTTTTTTACTGCAAGCAACAACCTACAAGGAAGAGATGCTAGTATAATATGTTTAGAAATTTCCAGAGGTTTTGATCAAGTATTTTTTTTCTGTAAAAGATGTGTTATGTGTAGCTTTTTATTGAGCATCTAATTGCACCTTGAATTTCTGTCAGATACAACTTCAGAAGGTATAATGCTTTTGAGAAACCTTACTGAATCAAGTCTGGCTTATGTATTTATAAAAGACAAACTTAAACTTCAAATATGTCAGACTGATGTGAGTGGTGTTAATATATGTGCCAACAGTTTTACTAAGATACAAACTAGGCATCCCAGTACTAGATTTCTTCCAACATATGGTGTTTCTACTTTCATTTTTACAATAGGGGAATACAGTAATTTGTTTTAAGAATAATTATAATTTCAGGTGATCTGGCAGGCATCAAGTTGCATCCACTTATTTCTATAATTTTTCATAGCCTAACATTTGACATTAAATTTTTATGTTGGCACATTCCTGCATTGAAGGTTCAGTTTAGATATGTGGAGACATATTCTCAGAATGTTGTAAGCTATCCCTAATTTGCAAAACTTGCTTCAAGTTTCATTTATCACAAAAATGAAATCTATAATTACATTGGGTAGCATAAATGAGGTTGAAATTAATCTGTGATCCTAAATGTGGTTTAGTAATATAAGATATGTAACATATATTTGAATTTTACCAGACTAATTTATAATTTGGCATCAGCATTAAACAGCTGCTACCTTGAAGTGTATCAATTTGCTATACACAAATTTAAAAAAGAGTGGGAAATAGTTCAGACACTATTCTGTCACCGTCTGCACTTTCTCCACAAATTACAAACATGTGGAACTGCCTATTTTAATACTAGTTTTCTTGGGCCAAGAGGTTTTCATCTTTGAGAAACTCCATGTTACAATTTACCTACCCCAAAGGAATCGGATGACAATCTGATTTAATGTAACTCCAGATTTAAAGTAACAATATTACAATATACATTCCTCTTTTATATGTTGTTTTAATGTACTATATATGGATTGAGGACATTTCTCTGTAAATGTTTCCAGATGAAATATATCATCTTCTAGATGCACAGATAGGCACAGTAACTCCAAACTAAATCAAGAACTTACCCCTGTGTAAATTAGAATGACAAAAATAGGCAGATGTAGTATATACCTTCCAATGAGCTTTTATTTTTATATGCAATTACCAGAAATTAAATAACCAGAAGACTGATTCAGCAATGAAGCTGAGTGAAATTGCCAATAAGAGGTCGGTAAACACAATTTTTGCATATTGAATTTTATTTAAGCAAATTACTTAGGTGTATAGTTATCTATCCATCTCTGTCAGATCTCCAAAAAGATTGTGGACTGCACTGCTTAGCTGTTAAAAAACCAAAAACGTAAAGTCTCACTGAAATCTACTTTTTTTAAAACTGGCTAGCCGTTACAGACCCTGAAAACTTTCAGCTAGCCCCAGACCATTGAAATTTGGTCTGAAGTTTTCTATTGCAGCCCCAGGCAACAAATCTACTTAACAAGAATTTGGTTTTAATCTGAGTATATTGAATCTTGAGCTCTTTGTTCAACATTGTTTTCAGGATTGTTTTCCTGGAAAAAATCCAGTCTACCAAGACAACATGCCAGGGAACGCAAGTGGTTGGATAATCACCACCGGCAAGCTAACCTGTAGTTGCCCTGGCAATGGGTTTTAAATGGGATGATGCTTAAATGCATTTTACAGATGTGAATGCACATTTATCAACTGTTAGTACATGTGGGTAAACTTCCCTGTGACACATCAGTAAACATCACTCTCCCACCTCCCACATATGCTTTCTGATTGTTGTGGGGGTTTTTGTTGGGTTTGTTGTTTTTTTTTCCCACTGGTTTATATGCTGATATAGTTCATCTTCACAAATCTGATAAATCTTTGCCACATATGTCTCAGGAACATTTGGAGTTACAGCATGCATGGATGAATATGTGAACTAATACTAGAAGTAGGAAAGACTTGCACTAAAACTGACAGAGAAATCAGGAGGAATGTTGAACCCGTTAACAATGCTATTCTGTAGGAAGCTCACCCTCGTCAAACAATTAATAGCAAATATAGTTTTCCAGTGTAACTGTATAAACTCTGCTGCATGTATCAGTTGTGAATTGTTGCTTCCCTCTTTAGAATCAGTGGAAAATGTTTTATTCATGTATGCTTAGACTTGAATCCATGGTACTGTAACCTCATCTAGTTTGGGTATTCCTACTCATCATAAATGGTACCTTATTTTTGGTAATCAAAAGTAAGCTGTAATAAAATTTATCCCAGGGTACTGGGACTACTGTGTAGCATATTGCCTTAATGAGAAGGAAATAAAAACTTTGCTGGTTGTAATAAAAACGCTGAAAACTCTGTAAATGGAAAGTTGGGCATAACTCAAGTAACTAATTCAGAAGCCCTAAAATAGAAAAAAAAGAGGCTGGTTTAGCTAGGTAAGTAGGAAGATAAGAGATGGGGACTTGATTTAGTCAGAAGTTTACAACAGTAAACTCACTACCAGTGTACTTCCATTGTGTCAGTGGTAGAGAAATAGAATATAAAGGCAAACAGGTTTTCAAGTCTTCCAGAAAAAGGATCTACTATAAGCCATAGCAAGCTGAACTTATTGGGTGATGTATTTCTATTTGTGAGGTTTCAGGTGGTGTCCTCATGCTACGATGCATTAAAACAGCCTGTGAAGTCTTGTAGACTGTGTACCAATTAAAACTTGAGCCAAACATGCCACTATTGTGACTAGCTTTGTCGTGATGCTAGGGAAAAATCCATCAGTGAAATTCTGCAAATATTTGCTATGGTAAAAAGGAGCTATAAGAAAACACAAATGCCAGTCATTAGGGAGTATTACATTAGCTGACAATGTGTCTGCTCTTCTTGTATATGTCTGAGATGGCATGTTTGTTACGGCACTTACCTGGCATTTGAGAACTGGAGCTCAGTTCTCTGCTTGAATGTATCATTACTTGCTTTCAGATGTGTTTGTTTCCTCAGATGTCAAATGAGGATGGCTGTACTTTTTTCTTCTCCTTTCTTTTTCTTGTTTAAAAAGAGTAAAACCTTGAAGGTTATGGAGCCCAAAAAGTTTCCCTGACTGTTGCACAGACATGGGACTCTTTCTCATTTGTTAGGAGCATGACCAGGTTCTGTTCACTTCCAGAATGTAAAAATTTGTCATCTTGTTGTGATTATAGATAGCAGTCAGCTTTTGTAATCTCAGAGAGTAAACCTTGTGAAGCCATTAGAACAACATACAAGATAAGAGACCAATAAAAAGAGACACCTTGGAATTTCTTCAGAATTGCCTCCAAATCAGTAAATTATTCTTCAGCTTTACTATGGGCTAGATAAACCAGTGTGTCATTTTAGCTACAAAGTTGGGACCTTCTGCCATAAAGAAAAAATTCAGTTTTCAGTTTTCTGGCCTTCATCTCAGAAGAGTTTTTAAATTGCCTGCAATGACCTGAAATTAGGAAAGGAACATCAGATTCTCACTGGTATTCAGATAGCCCCCTCTACTTCCCTAAATTCTTCTGTGTTCTGAATCATGACAAAGTGTTCTGAATCTTTGCAAAATCATACATGTCATCTCCCAAGCACTGAATTGTTGAAATAAATTACTTAACTTGAATTATTTAAATGTATTAACTATTAAACCCTAGTAACCCAGAAGTAGGAAATTGAAAAAAGAAGTAACAGAAATATGACTTGCTATCATATTTTGCCAGTGAATTTTACCCTAATCTCTGAAGTCTGAAAATTTAATGTAATCATCTAACCAAGTATGGTCCAAAATCCCTACAATTGTTGATGAAGCTGTGAGGCTAGAAAAGGTGAATACACCTCGGTGTACCAAAAAACATTTTCAATAATCTCATTATAAGAGAAACTCCAAGTTCAATCGTGATGGATGGTCACAAATTTATACTCTTGCTCAGTTATGCCAAAGACATAGGCAACAATGGTGTGATTTTAGTATTCTGTATAACTGCCCCATGAAGCGTAGAATATGAAGACCATTAAAGTTATTTCTATGTTCTTCCTCATTTAGGTTCTGAAATAGTCCAAGACAAGTTGGGCCACCTGATTTTTAAGTAGAAATAGGCACGTGAATATTATTTTCATCTTTGGAAAAACAGTGTCAGTATACCCCGGTTGTTCTTCAAATAGGCATATTTGTAACTCTACCTAGGACAAGAACCCATTTCCTGACTCTAGGTCCATCAACTGTATTTGTTGGTTTGTTTCTGACTTGGAGGGTCCTAACAACCTCTGCACAGTTTAAAAAGAAAAGTAGAGAACCTTTTTGATTTGCATACATGGATTATTATCAGATGTTAGGATCACTGGGACTTTCTGGTTTTGACAATGGATAGAGTTTATAAACAGACAAAATCAGCAGCATGCAAGGGTACAAGACCAAGTGTACGCATCACCAATGTTCTGGTTTGAACCCTTGTAGATATATGCAGAGACTGTGTCCATGCACAAGTGGATTTGTATCCTCACTCTCTTCAGCTCATGTTTTTCAGCCACTTCTAAATGGATCATAGATACCTCCACAGATGAACACATCTATGCTTCCTCACTGTAATAAAGACACAGCTTCTTCTGTTGAGCTCTGGCCTTATAATTTTGTAATCAGACATCAGAGTCTGATTGTCATAATTGTGTGCCTAATTAACATTCAGAATTACCAAGATTATGCATGTCAGTTAGGTATTTGATTGCACAATTAGATATTGCGCATTGTGGTAACTGCACATGGAAATTAGGCATACAGTTGCATGCGAATTTTTGTGCACACAGTTGGACAGATATCCAATTCAAACTCAAGGAAATTGAGATATTAATCTACAGGGGCTCCCAATAGGACAGTAAAGAGAATCTGAGATGAACCAATATTATTTCTTGTGCAGTTTATTACTAAAAAGAGGTATTTAAGATGTAAAGATTAAAAGATGCTTTTTGACTCATTAAGAGCAGGAGACTCCCGCTTTCTGGGATCTGTTTGATTTCTGAAAGTTATTGAAAGTGGAATTGAGGTGTGTTTAACTCATTCCAAAATCACTTATTCTTTTTCTTTAAATTGATGTTTCAGTGGTTAATGTCCTGCCCTGACATTTTTTCACTCCTACTAGGGTTGAAATATACTTTCCTGTTTTGCGGTGCTTTTGCAAGGGACGAAATAATTGAGTGGCAGTTGGAGACACATGTAGGCAAGTTGTAGAGAAATTTTGAGAGGCATACTAGTTTGAAACTTTGGTTTTCTCATACACAAAGAATACACTGCTTTTAAAAATGCCTTTTCCAGTTATAAAGGGGGCACTATAGCATGACTGGCAGGGCATTGCTGTACTGACTGGACACGTGAAATGGGGAAAAAAAGGAGTGTTTGGAAATTTGGATTTTTTTCTTAAAGATTTTCCTTAAAACAACAGCATGACAGATAATAGTTGTATCAGTAGTATGCCCTTTGAAGTCATAGTAAGGTACCACTCTTTAAGAGGGTGCAAACCCAGTCTCTATGAAAGTAAACAGTACATTTTGATGGTTTAATAATGAACAGCCTTAGCTAGATGTAGAGTGAACAGTCTGAGGAAGCTATTCTTTGTGCTGCCTATAAAATGAAACATGATTTCTTTTGGCATGGATCCAATTAATGCCACACATCCAGGGCATCTGGTATGATAAAAAGGGAAACAAAGAAATGTTACTTTGAATGTTGTTGTGTGATTTCTCCAGTGGACATACAAAGGGCTGAAATTCTCAAAAAAACCCAAAGACAAGATAGAGAATGGAGTTGGTTTAAAAAATAAATCAAAACCCCCCATAAACCCCCTCCAGACAAACAAAGATCAAACCACACATGCATTTTAGTTATTTAATCCTTTTGCAGAATCACTTTGTAGCATCTGTTCACTGCGACGCCTGGAGGCAGAAAACATTGATTTGTTAAAATTCATAGTGCATGAAATTGATTTTTAACATTTTTACTATTTTGTGTCAAACGTCACTATTATATTTCTTCATATATCAACAGTGTATTTTTCAGAGCCTGCATATATGTACACCTATGGCAAGAGAAAATATTTGTTCTCCTGACAGATAATGTGACCTGAATTATACACTAGAGATGATACTGTTTACTAGTAATTTTTTGTAATCTGCTTATGCTGTATGTTCATACTTGATAATGTATACGGATTGTAATAAACATTCCACTGTACTTATCTCTGAAATATTCAAATATTTTATAAAATATTGTTTTTTTAATACCAAAATAATTCTAGTTTAATTATGAAGCAGTAATGTATTCAGAAGAGAAATATGATTTATAATAAATATTTATTTTAACATATCTGATTTATGAAAAGGTAAGATTAGAAACTTATTTCCAATACGAAAATTTGGCTGTATCGATTTTCAGAGCACTCCTCTGTTTCAGGGTGAATCCCTGTGTTAGTAGGGAAACATCTGTGGTAACTGTAAACTAACCTTAGTGCAATGTGTCTGGAAAAGATGGGCTGTGAGCACAGGGCTGCTTCAGTAGCTTGAAAAGGTCTAGTCAACACATAACTTTGATGTTATGAAATTGTTTTTGACATTGAAACAATAGTAAACTGCTTGCTTTCCATATTTTTTTAACTGTTAATGACACTTTCTATTTAAAAATATCAGCTATATGTAAAACTAGTTTTGCTAAGCTGTTTCCTGGAGAATTTTATAAACATGATATATTTTAGTTCTTGAAGAATTCCAATTAACAATTTTAAATTTGTATGAACTTTACATATTTCATGAAAAACAGTTGTACTTTCTGAGCTTCTGAAAAGCTTTAACAACTGTAACAGTCCTGTGCTGTAGTTAATCCTTTTGTGTATGGACTGATGGCCATAAGTATTAAAATCACCCTGAGTACTGAAGTCAGTAGTCTCTGAATCTGACTGCTGGTCAGTTACTGTGTTTTGAAGTAGCTCAAGAAAACACACTGCGTTGTGCTGCTGACAGTTGAAGTAGCCCTTGTCTGGGAATATTTGAGCATTTTGTATTCATTCTTATTTTCATTATTACTTGTAAAGAATATGAAAGGCACAATTCAAGGCACAGCAGTATTTTAATTCTTCTACAAAGATAATTAGTTTGATTTGGTTTTCTTGCCTATAATAATGCTTTAAGACCAATGGACTGATAAATAAAAATTTTCCACTTACCTGTTGAGGTAACTTTTTTATCCAGTTGTGGAGACTGAAATAGTGCTTCACAAAGCATTGCCTCCCCTGCTATTTCCCACCACATATGTCTTTGTTTTCTTCTTACAGATTAATTATTATATTTGAAAATGTATTTAAAACAGTAATTACTAGTACTACAGAGATACTGAATAGTATTTACTTAAGTTAGCTATGTTTAAGTTGGGGAAAAAAGGAACCATTTTGCAGTGTAGCTGTATTGGCATTTACGCTATCCCTGCTTATTTAGATGAACAAGACTGTGCCTTTCGGATGTTCAAAGTATTGAGCTGCAATGAACCATATTTACTAGGTCACTATGAAATAATTGTTTTGAAAAAGCAGCCCTTTTTTGTGGCTTCAGAATTGCCTAGAGGCTAAGATGTAAATTTTCCTGTTTCGACTTACTGAAATTTAATAATCAAATAGGAAGTTCTCTGCCTTCCAATATACTGCTGTAATATCTTTTTATTTTATGAAATAATAAAAAAAAAAGTTTCCATCATAGAAAATCAGGGGAGTGAAGTACTTGTTTGTTGATGTTGCATACAGTGTCCCTTTATGATAGCATCGTTCATGATACTGTTTTTAATGATATATTGGTCCTTCTTATAAATCTAAGAGAATTTGTTTCTCCTCTGAACATTTTGTTTTCAGAAAGTAGTGCTAACATTGTTTTAAAAATGTGCTACTTAGTACTTCATAGCTTACATTTTCTCTAAAAAATTACAATTTAATGTACATATTATATAGTAGTCCTGTGTTTTTGTTGAGTGCAAAATTAATGAAATTTTTCAAACTTCTGACGTATCTGGAGAAATAACACATGTTTAGAAAGAGGAAAATATAGGACAAATTCTTACCTGTCAGCCTTTAAAAACTGCTTGTTATAAAATTTTACCCATGCTTATGGCCAGCAAGTGTGACAGTGCTTAATGGATGAGCCATTTAAAACTTCAAAAGTTTGGTTTAAGTGTGACTACACAACATAATACTGAAGATAGTCATATATAGCTAGCAAGTGGTTAGCCCTCTCTTTCTTCTTGTGTGGAGTAGTTCTTTATCAATCTAAATATTATATTGGCATTGACAAACTGCATTTAAACTGCAATAGCCTAATGATTAGGGTCTACTATCTTTTAGGGAGGGATCATAAAACCCCATAAAATCTCAAAGCTAAATTTCAGAAAGAATTATTTTTATTAAACAGCAGATCCTGAAAACTTAGAAATACATAGAAACTGAATACATAGAAATAATGTAAAAATTACTGCATGAAGCAAAAAGAAGGTATGGATATTGCTAAACAGAAATCCAAACAAAAAACCCAAAGGAAAACTATTTGAATAACTACCCAAAACCATATCTTGTGATACCTTTGCATTATTATTGTTCTAACATATCCTTAGTTTAGTGTGACTTCAAGAGTCAAAAGGATTAACCAGGAATTGCTGTGGTTTATGAATTAGTATATGCAGTCTTTTAAGCTTAAGGAGCAGGTCTAAAGAAGAATTCAGAAATCCTTAATCATTGATATCAACATGTATGTTGTACAAATATACTGACAAAACCCTGTTCATGTTTCAGCATTTCAGGGAACACCTTGACAAACTTTTTGCAAAAGGAATTGGAATGCTGGACATTGCTTTAAATGAAGCTTTCAACATGCTCAGTGAAGTAAGTTAATGCTTTTCAGATTTACACTGCTGACCCCTTTCTTACTATTTAGCAATTACTGACAATTTTAAGATAATAAATTAGAGCTAACTCAAAAATGTGATGGTAGTAAAATATTATATATAGAACAAGAATTTTATATAATCTATGTGTGGTGAAAGATATAAACAATTTTACATTTTTAGATGTATACATTTTATATTAATGTATTTTGTGTCTATATATACAGTATACACCTATGCATACATGTGTACATTAAATAAAGTTTATTTCAGTAGCTGTTCTAGGTGTTAAAAAATACTAGGGTAACATGCAAATTTCACAGTTTAGATGTTTTTTTCTCTTTGGAAGGGCTAATGTTTTAGGAGTGACAGGAATTTGTATATTCATAAACACTTTGAGAATACACGCTTATTAGAGTTGTGAAATGATTGTTCATTGGTTTGACTTCTGGCATGACAATATCTCTAATAGTTTATACAAAATAAGTTATTTGAACACTTCTGTACGTACTTCTGTTATACTCTAAGATAAAGGGAGAAATGTAAAGCTTTGCCTAACCAGCTCATATGCATTAATATTATTTTAACTATTTATCTGCCAAAATCATTAGGCCAACTTCCTGACAATATTCTTGTGTATAATGTCCGTAAACAGGAGTGCAGTCTCTAGAAGATGAGCATCACGATCATGGAGATAATCTAGTGCATGGCATCTAGTTTCCCTCCCAAACTCCACATAAAATCAGTGTAGCATTCTTAGTTGTGCAGAAAATTGTCCTTCAAAGGCTATTTTAATTAAAATAAGACCCATTGTCTTTGTCTGAAATGCTTTTCCTCACAAAGTGCACATCAGTCTTAGTGGTTATCATGAAATGATTTTATGTACTGTATTTCAGAGACTTTTTTTTGTTATTTCTGGCAAAGGTAAAATATATTTTCATGCTATGTATTCCAGCAAGGAAACGTTTTGGCAATACTTTGATTCAGCTGACTATATACTTTCTTGGGAGTGTATATTGGAAAAAGCAAGGAAAGAAAGGAGAAGAGTGAGCAGTAGTAGTAATGAAAGAGAATTAGTACGAGGGAGCAAACCAATGAAAATAAAATGCACCATCAAATATTTCTCATGATATTATGAATGAAAACTCTAGGTAGTGTGGTAGGACTAAAGCCATTGCTTACACTCTCTGTTAATATCAGTTTAGATACAGGGTTTCCGTAAAGGAGAGTGTTTACTTTTTTAAAAATAACTAATTACAAGCAGATCTCTTCTCCAGGATCTCTAAACTAATGAGCACTTGTAAAACTGTGAACTGCTATATCACAAAGCTACAGCAAAGTTCATTACACAAGACCTATATAGCAAATGCCATTGTGAAGGGCTAAACCACCAAATATGTCAAATGCCAGAGCAGATACTGAGGGGGAAAATGTGAGGTATTTCAGTTAGCCTCAAGACTGAGGAAAGCAGGAAACTGATTAAAAAGTGGCAAACAGTCATTTGTGTGCCAGTGCCAAGAGCCCCAAGGTGAAATACTAGCAATCAGTGATCAATGAGTCCTAAAGAAAACTTAAACTGTTATCCCAAAATATTCCCATTTTAAGACCTGGAGTATTAGCTGTAAAGTTATTTCAAAATGATGCTGCATGTAATCCCCACCTAGCATTTTTTAAGGCAAAAAAAAGAAGAAAATTTATATTTCTCTGGATTCTTTCAGAATGCTCCATCTTGCCCAAAGTTCACTCCTTTTTAACAGGAGGCCAAACCCTTGTTCCTTGCATCTCACAGTAAGCTTTCAACTGCATTAGTGAGTCAGCAAAAGTGACTAACTTTCTTTTGAAGTTACTACTAGCAGCTTGAGATATGATTGAAAATGCTTTGGTGTTTCCAGAAAAGCTTTCTCTTTATTAAAAAAAAAGAAAAGAAAATATTTAAATATTATGCATGTATTGTTTTTAATAATCTAGATCAATTAAGAGGTGAAGTGATCCTGATTTAGAAACCCCTATGTGTAGTGGAAGATTTTTAGTTTAGTTTTGTTTTGTTTTTAAAGTGAAGAGGGAGGTATCATCTAGAAAGGCAGAGCAACATCAAATTCCTGGCAGGTGAATTAAACTCATGTGGACTTTTAATCATTAAGTAACCTTTAAAATAGATTATGCAAGAACTTCTGTTGCTTTGAGTTTTTCAGACAAGATTACTTAAAGGTTTTTAAAAGCTTTTCCAAAGCAACAAAAAAAAGGGAGATTGCAATGAGATACAAACACAAGATAGTGTTTTGATGCCCAAATTATTGGGTTGAAATGTATGGACTATGTTTTTTAGATGATCAGTTTCTTCTACTAAATGTCTGATGATATTATGATGAGAATGTAGTTCCTTGTGTACTTAGGCATTCTAGTTTGTCTACAGACAGAAATTAATCTCTTCTGATACGGTTATCATGGTGGCAGTCCAGCTGGTGGTAGTTAATATTGTATAATGCTAGTGATGGATACTTCCAAGTAATCCACTGTATGTTTCTTTCTAAGAACAGCTTGTCCTTGAGAGAGAATCACACTTCATATCCAGAAAAGTAAATATATATATTTGTGTGTGTGTATATATATCAGCTTTAAAGAAGAAATTTACAATGTTTAGAGACAAGCTTTCAAAAATAAACAGTTCAATGCCCTGTTCATACTACTTGAACCTCTGTAAAATATTCAGGGCATCTCTTCTCTATGAGCCAAACTGGCCTCCTGACATCCTTCCAAGACAGTCTGTTTCCAAGAAATCTATAAACTCTATGTCTGTGGGCTCCAAATAACTGCTATTAGTGGGATCTGTAGGTGTGTATTACAGAAGATCCTAAGTTTAGGGCTGACAGTTTAGACCCCTGTCTTGCTCCTTGACAGTTCAGATCCAGAACTAGTTCGCTTTATCATTCTTGGTTTGAACAATGCCTTGGAATGTTGACTGTTTCTAATACATTCATTAGAAATCAATTCACCCTTCCTCTCTAGTCAAAGTATGGGTCTGAAAAGAGGCACCATTTTAACAACTACGGTGTGTCTCCTTTAAACTGAGATACATTTCTTTCACTGTAAAAGTTACAGGGACGTAATTCCTGTCTCACAAATTAAATTCAGTAAAACTTGCTATACTACAATTAAGCTTAGTAAGGATTAGTAAAGAAAGCTGAAAGAACATTTTTATAGTACATTTTTAAATTTCCTAACTTTTCCCAAGCCATCTATTTTTCAGCTTATCTAGCCTTAGTAGATTCCATGACTTAAAAATCATGTACTTTTAGAATTAATATGCATCCTAACTAACCTCAATTGGATTTTAAGCATACAGAAAACTAGTCACAACTCATGAATTAATAGATGATAGAATAAAGACTGAGCTATGCCAACTGATGTTTTTAGAAACTTTATTATTGTCACTCACATTTACCAGGATTGTTTTGGAAAGAAATATTTCAGTCACAAATACAACAAGCAAATTTCTTTATTCCGCTCCCCGCTTCCCAACCCCTGGGTCCTTTTCCTTTTCTGTCTCCTTCTTGTTTTCCTTTTTTTCAACTGAGCTTATATTTGTGAAAATGTATTAAAGTGTTTCCTTAAGTATAGTCATTTATTTTTGGGAAAAAAAAAATCTGTTAATCTGCTGGAAAAAGAAATTCTCATGTAAAAATAAGTAGCAAACTGTCTTTTGATTGAAGGATGTACCTTGCAAATGAGACCTCAACAAAATATTCTCCAAAGGGTTTGACTTGACAAGTGTGCCTGCCATTATACCGTAGGATCATAGATTAACTAATGGTTCCAGTTCCTTTGTATTCATCTTGAAGCACAATATTGATCAGTTCTTTTCCAGGCATAAAATCCTAAAATGAAAGGATGAGGATCCTCCTCCACCCACTGCCTTCGCCCAGACAGTGTGGAACTAATTCCTTCATGTGGTGCATGCCAAAAATGGCAATGGGAAAAGCTGCATGAAGTAAAGAACACTCTAGGTTGTTTGTAGAGGGTTTATTAAGAACCCCATTATGGGCTCTGAATATAGTCTCAGGAAACAGATACGCAACAGTAAATAGCAACCAGCCTTAATACAAGAGATGTTCTATACTAGTCTTCCAAATCTGTGTAAACAACAACAAAAAAACCATTACAGTGATCAAGAAGGCCTGAGATGAAATTCTTTTGTTCTGTTTTAAAATCTGTGAGGCAACTGAAGTTATAGTGATGAATGTGGTATAAAAATCTCATTAGGTAAACAGATAGTTTTGGGAATAAAGGGAACTGACATCCCATGTACTGAATTGTACCTAGGATGAGTGAGAGTCTTTTGATCTATAAAGTCATGATGGATCATGCTACATGTATGTTCAGATTTATTCAAGGTAGAGTAATGACTGTTTCTATCTATACTATAAAAGGGAGTATAATAGCTTCAAGCCTTGTTGCATATATACTTCCAGAATTGACAACATAAAAATCTTTTCTGTTATATACAGGTGTATCAGCAAAGTTGCTGAGAGCTTCTATTAAGCAGCGTAGGCCAGAGAAGAAGCTACTTAAACTCTCCTTAAAAGAGTACAGCTAACCATTTTCTACTTTGTCTATAGGATGTGACCTTTATGTGCCAGAAATCTATTCTTGTGAATTATAGGTTAGCTAAGGATGTCTGGTCTACATTTAAAAAAAAGAAGGGGGGGGGGGGGGGGGGGGGGGAAAAAAAAAAGGGGGAAAAAAAAGGGAAAGGAAAAAAAGAAAAATCTTTGTTTTACACAAATAGTCCATTAAGATTCTGGTTGGATTTTAGAATGGTTCAGGGGTTACACTAATTATACCCAGTTAATTTTGCCTTGCAATTACCTTTCAGTATTTGCCTAGGTTGTTAAGACTTGAAGATGGTTGATACTGATGTCTTTGAAAAGCACGTTTAAAAATCCACTTCCAAATTCTTTCCAATCATCAATTTATGCAGTGTTCATTATACAGTGTAAGAATATAGAAGTGCTTGGTACTGTAGTTAGGCACCTACTATGTCATGTGACAACCGCAATTATCTCTTTTGGTGACAAATGCAGTCTTTGCGGTGATTACCTTTAAAAAAAATCATAGCCAATTAAATAAAATTCTGTGACATTTCAAAGACTGTTAATCACAACCAAATGCTGTAAATGTCAGGATGCATTGAAATTTTTGCTGCTAACTGATGAATCACTGAGTTAATTGTAGTTCATCATAAGGCCCTTGTCATTGTTATTATTATGGAAAACACTTTCATCACTCTTGCTATTCAATAAAATTAAAGTTCTAGACAAATATGAGAAGATATTACTCATCAAAGCATTTTAATTTAATCTCATTCTTCAAAATATTCAAACAGATAACTACATAGAATAATGCAGATGCATAGAGTGATGTTTTAAAATAAATATATGGAGTCGTTCCCCCTTTGTTATTTTCCCTTTTAATATACCTTGTCTCTTTCAAAATATGTTGTCCATATGAAGAATATATCACTTGACCAAGTAACTTCAACTTTATGAGAAAATATTGGATCTAAGATCATACTAATGAAGGAATGCCACTTTAATAATTCTGGTTCTGGTTAAGACTGGAAAAACTGTCATGACTGAAGAATTTTAAGGATAGACTGCCTTGCAGATATCACAGATAAGAGTTTTCGCACAGGCAGTGACCAAATATAGCTAACTCTGTAAACCCACATTAGTTTCCCTTTAAGTAACACGTTTCTATTACTGTTCACTGAGGTTCTTGCTTGATCAAAAGGAAACTGACCTGGAGGGGAGCTGTAGATGATATAAATGATTGTTGAATGATATTTATGGATGTGATTACTCAGATATAGAAATGTGAAGGCAGAAGAAAAAGGACAGAGCACTGCTGGAAGCCACCATCAACTCCTTTTCCTACTGCAGGCATGTCTACAAAGATGACATTTTTAGAAGTTAAGAACTTTTTCTAGAAAAAAGGTTTTTAGAGTTTTGGGAAGAACAGTGAATATGTAAGGGTGAGTAGACTGCAGAAAACTTAAAGACAGAGCAGTTGCTATCCCAAATCAAACTAGAACACTGAATAAATTTTGTTGAATCCAGAAGCTGTCAGAGTCACTGCAAGGTAATCCACATTTAAACTTAAATACTACTTCTCAAACAGGACCACCCTTTTTTGGCATTATTCATCACAGATAGGCTAGTGAGGTGGGACAAGGTAATTATTGCTTGGCTTTCTCAATACCAAGAGAAAGGTGCCAGGATGAGACCTTGTCTGACCTCAAAGTTGGTAATGTACCTGAAAACTACATAGGAAGAGAACAAAAGAAGATTGTTCATTCATTAGCATGTACTCAAATGTTAGACCAATCTATAGAGTTGTGTGTTAATGCCCCAATTTATCGATCTTCTCACAGATTTTTTTAGTGTTCATACAGAGTAATTAAAAATCAAATAATTTTCCAACTTTGCATATTTTGCTAAAAGCTGGATGTTTCACCTAAGTTCCTTGAATATATAAAATAGTACACAGATAAATAAGAACCTATTGTGCAATAAGAGCAAATGGAGACAGATGGTTTCAAAATTAAGGCACCAACTCCAGAATCAAGAGATCAAAGCTTCTGTTGTGACTCAGTCCAATTTACTTGTTCTTTGACCAGGAGAAAATCCTGTTTGTGGAATCATGAAACTTTCTTTGCGTACTCCAAAGGATATGTTGACTGCTGTCTAAGTACCTGTGCTCAAGTACTGCTGTTCAGTGACTTGAATTACTTATATGTATTCATTTCAAGTAATAGGAGAATCTGAGAATATATAAATATTAACTTGATTCCCTGAGATAAACATTTTATGAAAAATAACATATGGAATGTAATCCTGCGTGAATATGAATGCCATATGAATAGTCATATGCCTCTCTATAAGTGGTCTATCTTCTGTACTTCAAAGTAAAATTATGTCATTAATTTCTTCTTTTTGTGTAGCTTGTTCTTTTAAAATTATATTTAAATCAAAGCAAACCCTATATAGATGCATCAATACAGATCATCTATCTAAAACAGGGGAATACGCTTTTAATTTGGGGAAGGGCTATAGTTATGTATGTTTCTTATTTTTCAAGCTGATAAAATGGGGATATATAATGAATCCAGATTCTGTTACACAACTGAAGTTACAATTCAGCAAAAACGTAATATCTATGATAAAATGTTTTCAACCTGAGGCTTTTTCACCTACTTCTAAGCATGCTAGGTTTGACAAGATCCATGTTTATCCAGCATGATCCTATCTATCTTCATCTAACAGCAATGTGCTGTAACTAATGATCGTTTCCTTTCACAGTTCAATCACACAGGACAAGGAAGTATTTGCAGCCAAGCCATAATGTTGATTACTGATGGAGCTGTGGACACATATGATACAATATTTGCAAAATACAATTGGCCAGACAGAAAAGTAAGTATGTTCTCACCTTTATTTGATGGAAAGCCCAAAGCTTCATACCCAGTATAAACTGTATGCCTATTGAAAAGTCAGTAACAATCCTTCTAATGATCTAAAAATGATTTTGGATAACTGGATGTTTCACTAATGACAAAAATGATTCTTAAGTGATATTGCTTGAGGACAGAGATGGCCTTTTACTGTAGTAATGAACCTAGGATAATAAGTTATTAAGGAAATATTTCCCTCCAGGGTACATTTTTGACCATTATATGATGCTTCCCCTGTGGACATCATTAAACATGAAAAAAACTTTTCTTTCTCCCAAAATATTCATTAATAATTCAATGCTTTTTGAAGCTAAAGAGGGGTATGTACTGTGGACAGTGAACAGTTTACTGTGACTGGAGAAGGAACAGATGTAGTACTCAGTTTTTTAATAAAATCTCACCAACTCTACCCCTCACTCTGCCAAATAAAGACATTAAAAATACTATTTGGTTCTATCAATCTGTATAAAGAAATTTACCCAGAATTAAATTACCTTGTTATATAACACATGGATGTTATACAGTAATGCAGAAATCCCTTGAATTTTCCTGATGAGAAAGCTCTAGTAGGCCTGATGTTTGGATGTGAAATAATTTCCTTCTCTACTTTTTATCTTCTGCTAAGGAAAGTTTAGGGACTATTTTAGGAAGTTTTTGTAGTTTGAGATACCTGTCATTTTATATGCCTGTGGAAGCAACAACCACACTCTTCAAAGTGCAATTTGAGCAAGTAATTGATTAATATGAGTGTGCTGCATGGGGTTTCAGTATTCTGTGGGAAAAAAGTAGTAGCTTTGATTTGTATTTTTTAGACAAGTTTCTCTCTTTTATAAAGTTACATTTGTTTTTTATTCTCCCTTTTCTTGTTTACCCGAACTAAACCTCATCTATTAGCAATCAGTGAGCCAGAAAAAATGGGTAATTGGTGATTTTTTTTACCGATCTTCTGAAAATGTTATGTCAATTACTGTCATTTCATGTAGTAAAATTGACATACAACTATTCAACTTTTTGTTAAGAGTTTCTTATTCAGAGAAAGTGGAGTGATAACTAACTGCAATCAGAAGATCTATTTTTCTCTTCAGATACCCTGCTCAGTCCTTTTATGTAACTTCATTCTCTAAAAGGAGAAAGTTCATACTTTTTGTGATTTTACCAGGACATGCCAGGAAGTCTGTCATCTTTAAAAATATGCAAGAATACATCAGTATTTGCGTATATCCTGAGGACACCTGTAATACTTCTCATGTGAATTGATGCTAGTCCTTGTGTAGTGGAAGGGATGAAGAAGGTCAATATTTAATTAATGCATTAAGATGTAGAACTAGGTATTATGAAAGAAGTTCCATTGCATGTCAGCTTTTGTCCGTTTTGGTATTTATTGTATTATTGGGTCACATCTCAATTGGCAATGGCAATATTGCTGAAATATTTGTTTCCCCTCTGTGACATACAAGAAGTACCTCCTTGAAATGTGGTTATCAACTATTTACAAGTTGAATGAGAGTATGTGACCTTTGATCTTTGTCTCCCTACTTTTCTTTAGTGCTTTTCACTGAGATTATTTGTTGTTGCTATTTACGTGAAAATATCACCTGCCTTTTCTTATTCTGTGTTTACTGTTGAAGAGGGGTCTTTCCTCAGGGTTAAACCTTTTATTGATTTTTCTGTTGATTAATTAGACATATGGAAAGTTACAGCTTTATAAAATACACTTGTCTGTTGAAATTACTGAATAATTCTGGAAACAGTAACATACTTGAACTGTAGCTTGTTTTTCAGATATTTAAATATTCAAAATGGAATCTTTTTTTATCAGACAGGTCATATGATACATTTTTCTTTCTAAGTAAATTAGTGTAGCTCCTTAATATCATATGGCTTAAGTTTTTTATCAGCTGGCTGTGCTCATATAAATGTCTGGTAGTAATATAGTCTCAATATCTGTCTTAAATCCATCTTTGTATTCACGCTTATTTCCGAATGTTTTCTGAGAGAAACAAGACAACTATAACCTGATTGTGAAATTATTATGTTAGTAGCTGCTTCTTCAGATCACAAATGTTTATAAACAACAGACAAAATTTTTTCCTTTTTTTTTTTTTAATTCCAAGATGTTTGCATACCCTTTTATCTCTATAGAAATGGTCTGAGAGCTGTTAATTTCAGCTATAGGCTTCCATATTTACTCTTAATACTTTAGTCAATTAAATCTTGTAATGGTTCAAGGTTTCAATGATCAGATGATGTATGAAGAATTTTCATTAAGCAATATATAAATTTAAACAAAATAAATAAAGAATATGAGGAATATGACTAAATCTAAGGTAATCTAAATTATCTTTGGAATTTCAATCAGTATTTCTGGCACCTTCTCCCTCCCAGTAATTTTATCTCCTTTCCTGTTTTGATATGATTGAGTGACTTTGTAGGCTAGCACTAGCTCTGTTTTATGAAAACATAACTCATTTTGTTCTACTGGAAAGGAGGCTTAAAAATGTAAAAAACTTGTGGCCAGTCTTTCCTCTCTTATTCAATGGGATATTATCTGATTTAAGTTGTTAAGTCCTCAAATGTTCCATGAGAACATTTGGCTTTATCTAGCAAACACTGATGTCTAAGGAGACGTACAGAATCTCTCAGAAGTATGTACCTCTGATGTCTTATATTTTCTTATACTATGAAGTTAGTTCCTCTCTTTAAGTATGGGAAGAGACCACGGGAAAACTCTATCATATGAAATCAGTAAGGAAAGCATTCTCTGAAACAGTCAGCTAAGTATTTTCATAAAACCATGTGCTATATATCTTTCATGTGCAAATCAACAGCTATATCTGAGATAACAATACTTAGCACAGCTGTTGCAATAAGCATCAGGACAGGTTTCCCTTCGAGTATACTTCTGCAAAGGCCTAGCATGAAGAATCCTAACTTGTTTAGCAAGGACACAGTGTTTAGAAAGTAGCTTTTACTTAGTGTGCAATATTCTACCCAACTCTTATAAAATATTTAATGTACTATAGTGTTCTAAACTGTATATTAAAAAATATGTAGAAAAAAATCAAATCAGTTTGTCCTCTTTTCAGCCTGAAATATTTCACTATGAAAAACATAAAAGATTTCCATATGTATGCTTTAATGCATTAGAGCTTTCAATGTTCTTAGATTTGTTATTCTAGAAAAGAATTATTGAAAACGCAATATCCTACATATTTGCAGTGTCAGTGTGCCTAAAAATTATGCATGCAGTGCCATTCAAGATCCTCTGCTTTTGCATTACACCATCTTTATTCTCTCCAAAGCCATTTTTTATATTTATAAATCACACGTTTGTACTGCTTAGTAGTTTTTTTTCTTGTATTTTTTGTTCTCTATTCATTTATACATTGCCTTGCCATCTTTCTTATCATTTATGTTTTTCCTGCCATTTTGATACTGTGGTGGACAGTGGTGGACAAAGGAATAGCTCTAATTGAGATAAGTTCTTAAGTTTTGGTTTACCTCAATTAACCTGTCAGCAATTATCTATTTCAATTATGTTTTACATAATGTTAGATAATATTAAATATATCATCATTAGTTGCAGCATAAACATCTTGTTCTCTTATAGAAAGGAACAAATTCTTCATATAACTGTTAAGGCTTTGCCAGTTTGTTGGTGACAATCTCTAAAAATGGAGAGTGAAAACACACTATCACCATCTAAATAACAATTCACAATTTCTTCTTTTTTTCCAAGCCATTTATTTCTTTGCAAAAAATAGTCTTTTTAAAAAAGATACTTGTGTAAACAGTGATAAGAGCACTTTATTACATATAATTGTAGATGTATTCTGCCTGACAACTGATCAAAAAGCTGCTTTTTTCTGATAATGTATTAAATAAAAATTGTGTTGCAATAATTTTGAAATGGAAGAACTTGGCTTCAATTAAATCTCCCAAATTAGCTTAAATTAAGTAATTGAGTTTTCTGGCGGGACATCAGCCTGATTTGTGTGTAAGGTAGAGAATTACGACCATCAAAAGACTGTTTAAAATTATCTGGTGGACTGTTTCCTTGAAAGAAGGAACACCTTCATTCTACTGTTTTTTATATGAGTCCCTATCTCCGCACCAAAAAACTCCACTTCCCCATGTTCTCTTAATATATTCTGCTACTTAAAATGTAAATCTAGTGGATGCTATTTTTATAACATACTATGCTTTATTTGTATGACTAAGGCTTTAAGTTAATGTCTACTTCCTTTTTTTATGAGTCCATAAATGTGATCTTGTACCTGAAGGAGGTAGATTCTCATGCATTATAAATGAGTTTATGCTATGTACATAATTTTTCTCATTCATGAAACTTACATTCAATATTTTCAAGTTTCAGTAATTCACTTATGACAGCTCTGCCACATAAAGTACTAAAAAGAGAACAATTAATCTGCAGGAGTAAATGAATCTACGCTGTCATAAAAAAGCCCAGGTTTTCACCATGTAGCAGAAATAAGTATTTAAAAATATTAGTACCAAGAAAGTGTTTGTTTACAATTATAACTATGATATAGTTGCAATGCTTTTTTTTGTTGTGTTTTTTATTTTTTGGTTGTTTTTTTTTTTACATGTGCTATTTCACGAGAAAGCCTTTAAGTCTCAAAATACCATTTTGATGTCAGTTGGAACAAAGAATGTCATGCTTTTACTGTATATTATTGCTTCTAGTATTATAACCAAATGCACTATTAGAAACCAAGCAAAATACTGCACTTATATATTTCACTAGGTACCTTATTCTAATTTAAAAGCATGAAAAGATGTTGTTGTTGTGGGGCGGGGAGGGGCAGGCAAATGGATACGACTACAGGAAAAGATAGTCCTTCAGGTTTGCTCCCAGAAAGTAGTACCACTAATTGCCTCTTCTTAAATAACACAGTCCTACCTCCTCGCTATTGGAAAATTCCAGGAAGGTTAACCTTGTGAATATTGCTGAAATGGTATAGCACATCTAAAAATGAAATGACAATGTGATCAAAGATATTGTCAGAGCTTCAAGCCCTGTCATGCTCTCTGTTGAAAGCCATTTTAGTCACTAATTGAAAATTAATAAACTTGGAACAGAAACTTAGATACTTAAATATTATCTACTTAGATAATATTTAATGTATTTTGACATTTTAAATACAGCAAGACTGTTCTCAGTATGTTGTGCCATTGCAAAGGAAAATAATGTAGTAAATCCTTTTGTATAAATGTATGAGGGAACACTTTAAAACCCTAGTGACTCACCAGCAGCTCCTTGAAGTCTCATGATTCTTTTTCACTACTGGCTAAAATGACCAACTGCCTGCATATTTTGCAGCATGGGTCTTTTTCTCTCCTCCTTATCCCCATTGTTTTTATGTGGCTATCAAGTTCTATACTTCAATAAAGCCCTTCTCCTCATTGTTTTGGAGAAGCCCAAAAGCATTTCATCCATGACCATGATTCAGGGCAGAGTCTAAAATCCCATTGAGATCAAGGGGAAATAGGTATATAATTGAAGTATATAACCAAATATTTTTGTGAAATTTCAGTTTGAATAGAGTCTTCTAGTATTCCTTTTTCAGAGGGCTTGATGCAGCACTCACAAGTGGTCAAGGAAGATACCATCTTTGTGAGCCGTTGTGACTTGCAACATCCAGAAATGAATGTTCTGCTCCCTTAGCCTGAGAGCTCTTCACTTGGTGATATTGTACCATGTGCAAAATCTGGAAAAGAAAGCAAAAGAATCATTGAATCAATTGAACTATATCCTTCCCTTTGGGTTTGTCCTTTGATCCTGAAAAGCATTTGCTTTCATAATTATCTGAAATAGCTATATGGTATGGCAGATATATGCAAAACCAGAAGCAATAATCCCTCACTACTTAGTAAAGTGAAATGGAAACCAAAAACCCACCTCATTTTCTAGAATCAAATCCAGCTAGACAAGCCAGAAGTATCTCCTGAATTTTGTCTCTGTTGATAAGAAGGAAGGATGAATATAGTCTAGAATTAATGTTTTGCTTTTTATTTTTTTATTGTTTTTTTTTAAATCTGGGTTAAAAGTACCACCACATTCAATTACCGTACTCATTATTCTGCCGCCTTTCGCTTACTGGGCAAGTAACAGACAATAGAACGTCATCTGTCTATCTCCTACTATTCTGAGGGCTATGGGGAGAGAAATTATTTTCTTTCTGTTTATGAACCATTACAACAAGTCAGGGATTTAAGGTGGTTTGTGTCAGTGCTAAGACTTCAGGTAGGGTGAATATAAAGAATACCTGCAATAACATCTGTATTCCTATTGCTGAATGATTGTGATGCAGAAAGACCTAACAGCTAATGCTGCCTATATCTGAATAGAACTGTTGAAACGTCAAGATAAATAGTTCCATGACTTTAAAGTATTTATACCTGCTTTTGCATCTGCTTTGTATGAAAAATTTCAAGTCTGGAAGGTCTCTGGGTCTATATACAATACTTAAAATTATAACTGAATCCAGAGATTAGCACCTCAAAATTTGCTGGATTTTGATTTGATTTCATAATAATATATTTGCTGACAATAATAATCAGTTGATAACTCCCTAGCTATGTGGGACTTTAATGCATAATTTTACAGGATCAATATTTATAGTACATTTAATAATATACAGCATTATGCTGTCCTAAATACTTAAGAAAATACTTAGTCATTACTGGTGACTATGGGTCACTTGGTCACTAAAGACCTTTAATTCAACCTGCTCATTTATATTAGAGATCTGTGAAATAAATATTCACCTTTGATAATTCTGCATTTTATCTTTTTTAGTAAAAATTTATTTAGTGAGTTTAAAGATGACCAACAATCTAGTGGCTTCATAATATATATACATAATATATATACAAAATATATATACACATATTTTTATATATATATATATATATATAAAAAATTCCCCAAACATTTAGATTCTACCATAGGACAGGAAAGAATGCTTTCCATACCCTCCTTTAACAAAGGAAGATGAAAACATGACACGTTTTCATTTCCTTTGTCTGAAAACTATCCTAAAGACAAACATGAAATCAAGTGGATGCTGTGAAAATAGGCTACAAGAAAATGGGTAGCTGCATTGTGGCATTGCATTGGTGACAAAACATCTTTTTCTTCATGTCTGTTATCCACAAGATTACAAACCTTTCTGCAGATTTTTAACCAAGTCTCTGTAGCTTAGGAACCTGCTGATGTTGGCAACATGGAACATTAGTACAGCAAATTGAATGTCTCATGTACAATGTTGTCTGGGTGTTATTAAATTGATTTTTTTTCTAAAGAGACTGAAGTACTTTAGATGCGGATGTTATTACTGCTACACAAGCTGTATGCTTTATTACTGGTTATCTCAAGAACAAAAGAAGGTCCAGACACTTTATAGGCCTTTCAAGCTATGACATAACTTACATTAATTAGCTATCTTTTTAGGCGCCCCTGCAGTATGATGAAAGATAGAGTATGAGATCAAACAAAAGTTCTTGATTTGGGGATAAAGGGAAACAACTCCTCACAGAAATGTTGTAGTCCTAGTTTCCTGCCCCATCTGCAATTTTTGGGGGGAAGAAAAAAAGGTTTAAAAAAAGATTATTCTTTTCTGCATTATTACTTCTCCCTTTTAAAGAGAAAAAAAAGCAGGTAGGTTTCTGTTTCAGTGAATACCTTTTTTTTTTTCTTTTGTGAGAACTACCAGAATGCTGTCTATGAATTGGTCACTACTGTTTCTACTTGTATTCTTTAATATGACACTCAAAGCAGTTAAGAATTCTTTTCTAGGTCAATGTCAATTTAATTTGCCATGAAGAAACTCTTTCTGCAGTGCTTAAAACCAAAAACTTGGAGATGTTTTTTGTGAAGATAAGGGTAATTGAATCTTATCCTCAGGGTGTATGTGGATTGCCAGAGGAAGGATTACTGCCTCACATATACAGAGTTATATGGTTGGCTAGAATCATATAGTGGCTAATGCTTTCTGAATGTTTTAAGAATTTTAGTTGGGAAGGTCATTTATACAGAATGTAAATGTATATCCAAAGTGCCATTACCCTGTTAATGTTTGTCATGCAATCAGAAATAGATGCAAAAGTAAATTAACTATGAGTCATACAGAGTACCTTATAAACAATGGGCAGTCAAAATGGAGAATAATCCACAATCTAAAATAGATTGTCCAAAGTACTTTTGGGGAACTCATGAGTATTAATAACACAAAAGTCATTACTTTTGCTTGTAAAAAAGAAGTTAATTTTTATGTAGTATATATAGACATAAAGAGTTCCAAAATTTAAGATAAAATATGTGTACATAAAATGTGCCTAGATGACTACAAGTAATCACTATTTGCATCTGGCATAAACTCCATATCACTGAACTATGTGGCCGAAAGCCATTATTAATAAGAGACCAAAGTACTGTAAGTAAATATCATAATAAGAACCTGGTATCTTATGGATTCTGTTTACTAATCCACAAAATGAATGTAATAAAGCCTGACCTGATATTTGAAGTGCTGTAAGGTCTTAATTTTTTAAAAAATTTATTTTTATGGAGTTGTTATACCAGAAGCAAAACAGTTAAAGTAGGCATAGTAATTGCACAAATATGCCCATTTCATTCTGCGGACTATGTCTATTCTTGAGGTGGTGTTTTTTTGTGAAGAATTATGTCATCCACTTAAGGAAATAGTGAGATCATTTATTTCTTGAAGTTCAGCATGATAAAACCTGTATTTTAGTTTGTGTGGTTTAAACTGAATACTGCAATTATACTAAAAGCCAGGATACCGTTCATAGTCTGCTTGGTTTTAATTACTTCTCTTTATAATGTATGTATCTTCTTACTTAAACATGACAGGCAGAAAAGAGATGTTGAAGGCTGTCAGAGCTGTTCTATTTTAGATGAGTATCTACAGTCTCTGTAAAATATCAAGAATGTATACTGTTAATTGCGAGTAACCCACTAACAAAAAGGTGACCATAGCTGCATATATGAAACCCATTTGGTTGCATTTGACAATAAAGAGATAACACAGTATTCCAATCAATTAATTTGGATTAATAATATATATATTAAAAAAAGTACAGGTAGTAAAAAACCTGAAGACCTGAAGATGATGTTGGACTGATGTCTTCCCAAATTACCTGTTTAAAGTTTGGCTTCTGGAGGTAGATTAAATTAACTGAATCTATATTAAAGGTTACATTACACAGGAGAGCCTTGGTGAAAAGTAAGTTGATGAAAGAGACAAACCTAGGGTTATGCTGTCATCTCTGCTTCCTTCTCCTATAGCCTGAAATAAGAAGGATGTAATAGATCTACAAGCCTGCTTGCTTTATAGGTACTTTCTGTTCTGTAGAGCACAAGATAAGAAATGAAAACTTTTCTCTGATTCTATAGACAGAGAAGAGTGAAAACTTTGTATGTATTTTGGAGTAAGTTTTAAAAAGCTGTCCTTATGATGTTTTAGGTCTCTGTTAGAGTTTTTAGAATACACTGCAATAAAATTTCAATTTTTTAATTTTTTTTTAAATGCAAGATTAAGCTTGAATCAGTAGTGGACAAGTATTAATAGGATTAAAGATATTTTTATGACTAACAAGAATGTTCACAGTTCATTTGGTAATACAAGTAGAGGAGACAGTGCAATGGTGAGGCTTAAATAGGAAAATG
The DNA here is from genome assembly GCF_000737465.1 of Haliaeetus leucocephalus. NCBI lineage: Eukaryota > Metazoa > Chordata > Aves > Accipitriformes > Accipitridae > Haliaeetus > Haliaeetus leucocephalus. Next base: position 15,918,286 of record NW_010972438.1, on the reverse strand, counting down.
GGTAATTGCACCTTTTCCTAACCAATAGGTCAGATTCATCGCTACTCCAATGAGGTATGGCAATTCCAGTAGCCTGCATGTAATTGGCAAGTACCCTGGAAAACTATAGACCAGCACAAAGAATAACTGTTTTCAGACATTTTCATCTGAGTACTGAACTATATTTTTACCTAGTTTGTATGATCCGTTCTTAGTTCATTCCAGTATCACTTTTCCTTTAATGACATCTTCATATACTTCTATTTTATGTAACTCTTACTGAATTAAAATAAGCCATAGTGTGTTGTTTCATTATATACTGAGGCTTTAAGTTAACTTCTGTTGGATATTTACATTAAGAAGGTTGGTAAATTACATGTTTAAATATCAAATCTCAAGAGATGTTTGGAAAGCGAACGTTACAAAGGGAGGAAGTTAAATGTTTGGTATCGTATTCTCTTGCTGGCATCCCGTTACATATAGTAAATGGTATTTCTTGCTCATTTTGCTCTGAGGGGCCAAATTCTGCTGGTTTAGAAGTATAACAGACATTGTTTATACAAAATTATTATTCATATATACCATTTTCCCAGAGTACCTCTGTTATCCTTCGCGGTGTCTGGCTATAGAACAATCCTGCAATACATGCACATATATCAAGACAGTACAGAAGATTCATTACATGCAAGGGATCATATATGTGTAGTTTAGTATTAATTTCAGCAAAGCGCTTACATATGTGAATTATTACATCTCTGCTAACCAAAGAAATAGAGTCAGGCATACATTAAAGTGCTTTACTGAATTAAGAACTAAACAAGTTATCCAAACAATCCCGTCTTTAGAACTCTGTTGTGGGTCTGCTGATTCTTTCCGAGTGGTTGAATCTTTAACTGTGTTACTGGTTCTGCATTTTATAGAATACCCATTTAGAGCACGCTGTTTGTTTATCTCACTATATTTATACTTACTTTTTCTAAACTGGCATAACAGCATTAACTACATTCTGAGACTTTTGAAAAACATGGCAGTCTCTGTAGACTTAACTTTTGTGTTCCGTTCCCATGTGCAGACATCTGCTGCAAAACTGATAAAAACCTATTCTTCTCTATGAGGTTCTAAATGCCATCATCTCATAATCCTCTCTACTACCCTTACCGTAATTGTCTCTGTGCAGAATGGACAGAATGAGATTTGCACATCTGAATAAATATGTTCTGTTTCTGTGGGATAACACTTGTGCAGTGACTTCTGGTAAGATTTAAGCTCAGTCACAGAGGTTTCCCCTTATGAGTTCTTGAAACCTTTTTGCTGGATTTTAACACTGAAGCTGAGTTTAGTGCATTGTTAGAAAAAAAAAAAAGTCCTTATTCTGCCATCTTATGTTATTAGACTTTCATCTCTTGAAAAACATGTAGGATTTTGAATCATCCAGGACTCATTATTGAAGAAGGCTTTAAAATCCATTGTAGTAGTAAAGTGTGTATCCCAATGGCTGTTGTTCAGCATGTCATTATGAAAATAGAAGCAGCTGTTAATATTTACTTACAAAACATTTTGAAATTTGCGTTATATTGAGGTTCATAAAATAGAACACCTACAGAGCATATGGAACAAGAGACACTTGGAACAGGCCTTTTTTTGAGGAAGAGATATCAGAAGCATACTTTTGTTTAACCCAATCATTTTGTGTATTTTTATGTCTGTATATATAGAGAGAGAATGAGAGAGAAATCTACTTGGATACAAAATAGGAATTTGTTTTTTAATTCTGGCTTTTCTGGACAATTCAGGACAGAAGCCACTTAGGGCTTGGTTTTGTGGAAAATTGTGTGTCTTGCAAATTGTACAGTCAACTGCCATATCTCTGATGCTTCAATAGGATCTGGAAATACTCAGCAGCTTCTGGTAACATTTTTATGTTCACCAGCTATTTTGAAAATAAATAGAAACAGGTTATCCTCGTTTGAGGAAAAACATTGCCACAAACACCCTCAGAAATATAACTGCGCTCTTTTGTCAAGAAGCCTAAGGGAAAATTTTGAAGTGTGCATGAATGGAGACAATGGACGTATCTGCTAGGCAAGCTGCTGGGCATTCCTATTGGTAAGAACAAAATATGATGGTATTGTGAAATATAGTAGTTATTCCAAGAATTTTCTATCACATCGTTCTGTTTTTCAGCCTCTGATGAAGGAGAATTTTTCATTTTTTTAATAATGTCCAAAGTAGTATCAGTTATGGTCTGTCTCTATGGTTTTTAGTTGAGTTAATAATACAAGATATTAGTAAAACCATGAAGAATATTTCCTAAGTATAAAGATGAAAGATAGAATAATAGTGGTCTTTCAATTAATCATTTATATTTCAGTCACTTTGGAACAGTCTAAATCTTTAACTCTTACTAAAAAAATATGCATTTTCAAAAAATAAACTGAACTATATATTCAGTATGTCAGGTAGAAAGCCGTGAGCAGGTTTTCAACTCCTGTTCTCGTAGACTTCTTCTTCCCCAAATAATAAAAAAAACTCATGCAAAAAAGGAATAGGTGCAACACATTGTAAATTACAGAAGACCATGTGAAAGTTAACTTCTGTTATTTTCTAGATCCATGTGCCTAGTGGACTTTCCTAGAGTGAAAAATCATGCCCAGGATTACAAGAAAAAGGGATAATGGAAAGAACAGGAGAGGGAAGAAGTAAGAGGAAGTAAATAAAGTGGGAATCAAAAGGGGATTTCTCAGACTGTCTTACACATTTCTTTCTTTGTGGGAAAAAGTCTTCTGTGGTATTGCATGGAAGGCTGGCTACAGAGAGCAGTGAATTACCAGTATGTGCAAGTCTGGAAGAAGAGTGTTGCCAGCCTGTGGACTGGTGTTGCCACTGAATATGGTTTCCAACAAACTGATTATAAAATTTGGGGCTGCAGCTGACATCCCCTTCCAATGTGCCTTACGGTCCCAGATATATGAAGTACTCATCAAATAATGCTGGGTTAGAGGTTAGTTGCAGCATGTCACTTATACAAGATTCCAGTCTGCCTTTTTTGAGGTGCCTACTTTCCCCAGCTTTTGCAGTATCTACAAACATCTACCAGCCTGAAAATTACTGTTTCAATTGCCCTGCAGTAGGTGTGCAGTTGTTTTCAATTCTTTTTTACAAATGAAGGGAAAAATCCCTAGGCAGTTCATCTACTCTATTAACTTAATCTCCAAGAGTGAAATTAACTGAGTATACATTTATTAGTTTTGCTCTCACTGTGAAAAAGAAATGGCTGAATTTTCCATAAAATGAGAGTTTTGTCTAACTACAAAAATATTTGTGATAGAGGTAGGTGAAAACTGTAAACATTTGCTTTGGCTAAGTTTACATCACATTTAGGGGGTGAGTTTTTGTCAAATATTCATGCTATCAAGTTTTATAGGCACAAAAAAAATCATGGAAGATAAATTTCATCCTGTGTGCAAAAATGCCTGTGGTTAGATTATCTTTCTATCCATCCATTTCTTGTCACTTGCAATTGAAAAAGAGTCCCTCATCAGTCACCAGTTTGTGGGAGCACCATCGGTGTGGCAGTTTTGCAGTTGTAATGCTGGCAATTTTGAGTGGGGACCATGGAATGTGGCTAGGGAGTATGCATAGTCTGAGGTTCCCATTATTTTCTTGTGTCGAATTTGAGGCTGATCCTATGGCTTATATTGTATTGAAAAGGTACAATCAGCCCACCATTCAGAAATTAATACGGATTTTTACTGACACCAAGTTATTTTCCCCTCATTCCCCCACTACTTCTGTTCCTATGCTACAGTGTCAGTACTACTTGCATTTGTTCTGTGCAGTGTTGGGAACATAACCAGTGGCAGCATCATGCCATTGTGTGGCAGGTAGGGATTAATGAGGATCTAAAAATCTCTCTTCATAGCTTTGATGGGGACTACTCATCAGAGGAGTTCAGACTTTTTTAGTACAGTGTTTCTGTCTCTGCTGGGTCTATATCTGGCACATCCAGTATCCTAGCTGGGTTTACCTTGTTTTAACAGAAAGTCTGTGCTCTCAGCCATGCTGTCCCTGGAAGTCTGGCATGTGGGCAGCACACACTGCCTGAGATTTGATCAGTACAACAATGCTGTCATGTTCCTCTCTGCTAGAAGAATTTCTTTAGAAAATAGCTCTACTTAAGAGACCAATGGGAGTTTCCTTCTCTCTGTCTCCTACACAGGGGGGAATATTTGCCAACACAAAGGGACCTGTTAGTTGCCTTGTGAAATAAGTTTTACTTTTCTTAGCTAGAGGTAGTTTATGGCACTTTCTTGTGTGTTATTCAGTACAATCCTGTCAAAATGGGAGTTATCTTCTATTCTGGGACTATCTCCCTGACTCATCATGGATTTCATGATGAGTAGTACCCACAATATCTATATAGCAAATGGAACTGTTTAGAATTTAAAAAAAATGGGTGACAGAACTTAATCCATAAAAAGCATAATGGAAACATAGCAGCATCACTTACTAATAATTTTAACAACCAATGATATCAGTATGATTCTAATAACTATGATAGTATTTTTTAAAATATTTTGATTCATTTAAGCAACCAAACCCAAATTTGTGCAAAATATTCAAGTGTGTACACAAACAGCATGAGAAAATTGTGAGTACAGAGATTTTAGCACCATATCTGATAATACTGAATTTCTGGCTAAAAATTATCTGGCTGACTAAGTACATTTTGACATATGGCACCCCATTTTGAAACAAACTGTTTTATTTAGGCTGACCTAAATTCTCCTTAAAAGGTCATGTATGGAAACTAGCGATGAGCCAGACATCTGAGGATGCCTTTGTGGTACGTCATGTTTGTGCAATTTCAGCCAGAAAAATGCACTTGGCTCTACATTTGTGTGCAGCAAGAGTGACATCTAATAAGCTATTAGATCAATATAATTGGTGGGGTTTTCCCTATGGTTATAACAGTGTTATATACAATACTCAGTTGTATTCAGAGGTGAAACTCGAAACGAAGTCTTTGGCTGCGCTCTGCTTGCATTAGCAATAGGAAATAATAAACATAATTTTCAAAATCTTACTTTGGTTCATAATAAAATCCTCACATACCTTCCCCATGTTAGCAGACACAACTAGACTGAGGCCAGCCCATTTTTGGTCACACAGCAGCAAGGATGTAGGGAATGTCTCCTCCTCCTACCCTGCTTCACAGCCTCTCACAAAGGTTGCTCAGAATGGTGTCTCTTCTCCCAGGCAAGGAGATGACAGTCATTAATCATTGCCAACCAGCCAGAACAAACTTAGTCGACAAATACTGAACCTTTAAGGGAATTAGAAAATTCTTTTCTTAAAAATGTGAATCCCTCCATCAGCCTCCTCAATCCATCTAGGGAACTCTGGTAATTATTGTGCCACTCTACGCCAGTGCAACTTTTAGATACGGTCTTCTGTGCCAGATATTCACTTCCAAAACTACAAAGTACTACCTTTAAGACTGACTGCTTAGCAGGGGTGGACAGGATCTCTACGTGATGTAAACCACCAGGGACTCCCAGGAAAAGGAGAGGAATATGGCAGGCAAGTGCTCATATTGTGTAAATAACCACAACGGCTTTTGCTGAGGAGGAGGGAGGGGTGGAAAGTAGAACTTGACCTCAGCCTCTAAGGGATGGTAATGTTGCCATCTTGCATGCATTTTTAAAATTCATTTTGTTGTTCTGTTTTATTTCTGAGAGGGTTTTCCTAGTAGATGTTAATGGTAGAAGGTGGCAATATGGTCTTGCTTTGAACTATATTAGTGTGGAGACAGGAGGAGGAAAATGGCAGATGGGCTTCACATCCTGATGAGGTTAAGATCTTTTACTGCATTCATACAAGCCTAATATAATTAGCCCTTTTTGTGTAAATTCTGCACAAGATTGATACAGCAACTGCTCCATCTCTAATTTTACAGGTGCACGGTACTCCAGAATATCCTGGGAAGGAGAATGGTTGACTATAAATTTTGGAGGAGTTTCATGGGAATTGTTCCTTCTCTGCTGCAAGGGGCACTTGAAAGCTTTGGTATCTCTGAAGCTAAGTGCTCACTAGTGTTCCCTCTGGGAAGCCATGACCCTAAAATAGGGCTGAACTTCAGTGTAAAACTGAGTTGAAAACGAAAAGGATGATTCTTAAATTTTCATTTCACCTTGTGGAGAAGAGACTCGATTAAGGTTATTTTTAGCTTTTAAAAACAAACCATTTGTTTTTACTTATAAGGCAAGTTGGTAATTTTCTCGCATTGGCACTGAAGTCTTCATGCCATATTATATGTCCAAGAGACATGTATGATACAGTGTATCAGTCATGAAGCATTTTGAAATGGCGTATTCTCTATTAAATCACTAGAAATGAACAGAAAGTCGCGTCAGAAGAAAATTTAAAAAACTATTTCAGCATTCAACATTGCTGTGGTCTGTATTTTTTATATTAAAATCACTTTTTATAGGATACACCTTTCAACAGATAGTAAACTGTGAAGTAACACACAGATTTGCAGAAAACAATCTAGATAACTTTCCATCATTTAGTGAGAAATAGATGAGTAAATGTCTGATTTAGTTATGGTTTAGTTTGCTGCTCTTTAAATATTGGAACATTTAATAGCCATAAGCGTATAGTAATGTAAAGCAATCCATATAGGTATGTTAAAAACACTACTAAGGAACTATTTTTTTTTTTTTCTACTAATGCATGGATTTAGCCTTTCCAAAAGAAAGTGGCTCAACAAAACATGTGTCTCTTCCTCCTTTCTCCAGAGCAACTTATTAATGGATTGTTGAGTGGCAAAAGAACCTGGTGTTCATTCCCACATTAATACTTAATCAAGTGCTAACAGCACTAGAGTATCTACAAGACCCAGAACTACTGGAGCTGTTTCAGTACAAAGTGTGCTTGCCCTCCAAGTGAGACTGGTTTATTAAATTAGAAGCATAGGCAAGATTACCATGCCATCATAAGCAGATATCTTTGTACTTTTAATTTGCTTAATTTTGCTGATATTTTAAGAGTAAAAAGTGCTGCGCAGGTTTAATTGTCTGTGTATGGCTGCTCAGATTTTGATATAGTTCCCACTAGGGAAGTTTCTTTCAAGGCATAACTTCTTGTAAGAAGTTTTCTGAAACAACATTTTGAAATTAAATTTTTTAAAATTGATCATTACTGTGCGTGTATGTCTCTAAATTTTGGAAGAGATACATGAAAAAATTAATGGGATTTCAGTAAGGAACTTTTGTACAATTCATTCTGTAAACTGTGTAAATTTATAGTTAGATGTTTATCCGATAATGTGTTAATTGAATGTAAACATAATATGTTACATTCTTTCTGAAAGCACAGAAGAAATGACTATGGTTGCAGATTTGGACTCAGTTTTAAATTGTGCTATGCAAACTTTGTGTGAGTTTTTATTGTTTTGGTTTGTGTTGTTTTGGTTTTTTGTTGTTGTTGTTTGGGTTTTTTTGTTGTTTGTTTGGTTTGTTTTTTAACTATCTGAAGAACCAGTGACTGATAGAAACATAGAATCTGAAGGGCTGGGCTGTAAAGGATAGTTCAATCTGTGTGATCTTGTAGCTTGATGCAACTGCCACTGTGTTCCTGACTGCAGCATGCACTTGCCAAGAGAAAGCTATGCCATTTCTAGTAGTTATCCAGCAACTTTTGCATAAGGTCACTCAGTGACAATGCCAGAAAAAACACCTCTAGTGTCTGTAGTCCAACCTTAACCACAGCCTCTGAACCATTTTGAATGCTAGCAACCAAAACTGTGAAAAGTGCTAGCAAAACTGTACGTGCAACCTTACTAGCATCTTTGGGGCCACGCTAGAAGCCATTTGTCAATGTAGTATTAAATTATTCCTGTGTCGCTGAAGAGCTGTTTATATGCTCTCAATGTGGATGAAGTAGCTGATGTATTCTGTTCCAATAATGCATATACTTCATGGCAGACACAAATAAGCAGTTACAGTGTTTCGTTGATGGTTGTTTGTCATCACAAAGAGTTGCAGTATTTTAAGAGCGTTGTACTGCATTAATTATCAAAGTAGGCAAGATCCATGATACAAGTAAACATGTAAAAAAATCTGGACTGCCTAACAAAATGTAGAATTTAAGAAAATCTAGAATATTCTGAAATTGGGGAGGGAATTGTCTCCCTGCAAGATAACTTGAGACTTAATTTTTCTTATCCTGTGATTTATCAGTCTGGATCATGATCTCTAATTTAAATAGAATCTGAGATGCTAATATTTTAATGTGTTTAGCAATTCCATTGCATTTCACCTGTCTGCACTGTACAAATTTCAGAAAAATGAAAGAAATTATTTTATGTAAACATGTCATTGGCTAATCTGTTACTTTTTTTCCTACAACTGCTGCAGTCCGTGCTGCTTGTATGATTTTTCTGTGGTGGTACTGGCACAAGCTGTTAATAAATTAGGCCCAAAGCCTCTTGATGGCAGTGTATTTCCTTCTTGAGTTCATAGGCCTTACAGAACATTTATGTCTCATTACAGCCAGTACAGCAGTTTATGCCCTAATAAATCAGAGGAGCTTTGCAGAGATGATCTTGACAGTAATGAATCTTTCTGTTGGCATTTCCACTTCACAGACACAAATAATGAAGCAAAACTGCCCCATCTGGCCACTCAGTAAGAGTCAAATCACAGTGGGAAGCTGTTTTCTCAAGCATGACAAAGGTCATTGTGTGCAGCAGGAGTGAGCGATAGCAGGTTGTGCTGTGAGTGACAGTGTAGAATGAAGCCATTTGTGAGCTTTTATCATTATAATTACATTTATTAGCTGTGCTGCCAAGGTTCCCCCCCCCCCCCCGCCCTTCTACCAAGTCTGTGTGCTCTTGCATCAAAAGCTACCTTAACTGATTTCTGCAGATTATTTGGAGAGCTGTTCTTAGTTATTGCACAGAAATTGATTTTATCAGCTCAATCAGCCGTTGAAGTAGTATTATTAAGGTCTCCCTCAGTAATTTTTGTAAAAAATCATTTCTGCAAATTTACTGTCTTGAAAGAGCAAAAACTGGCAAAAGATGCTGTATACTAGTTATAAGCAAATAGATAAAATGGGTTCACTCTGCTTTAGAAACATACGGCAGAAATACAGGATACGTCACCTGAGATTGGCCAGTGGGTCCGCTGAGCCTGCTGTCTAGCCTTTGGCAGTTTGTGAGCAGGTGATCTTTCCACCTGTTCGAAAATCTCCAGTTCTTAAGTCTGACTTCGTTGTTATAGTATTTACTTGTTAATAAAGTCCTTGCAGCACAGAACTTGGATACACACCAAGTATCCTTGAAGATTTTTCCAGGGCCCTTCGCAGAGCACCTTCCACATTCTGGACTTCTGCAGCTCTACATTCAACAGTACCACAGCATCTCTATTTTAAAGCATATTTCTTCCATTTTGATATGTTCCTGCTTGGTATCACTGTTGTGTCTGATTTCTTTCTTTTGTAGGATAAGGTACTTTCTCCTGGCTTAGTTTGAGATTTCTACAGTGCATCAAACAATATAATTTAAAAGAGACTTTCTTCTGTTAGGGAGGAGTTCAGGGGTGCTTTAATTTATTAATTTTATTTTATATTTTTTTCATCTATTTCGTGCCCTCTTCCTTCCTTTTCAGTAGTATGCTAGTCCTGCAAAAGGGGTGTGGTAAGAAAAGGTTGTTACAGCGTGGAAACCCTGGCTAGCTAACGTTCCTACCAGCGCCACCAAGTGACATCAAGTAGAAGTCACCCAAATCTCCATGGCTCATGGCCCTTTGCCTTTTGTTTTTCCACACAACCTATTTTCAGTGCCTGTAGTTGCATACATTCACTAGTCTGCCTTGGCTTTTTTTCTCATTCTGAAATGCTATCGTTTCTATAGGCATAACGCAGTAGGAAATTGGAAAGCTATCAGAGGAGAAAGCAAGTAAGTTAATGTTAATTTAAATGTGGCAAGCTTTGTACTAATTCTCCCTTCACCTACAAGTACAAGTTTGTATTGTAAAGTACAGGTGTACTTTACAGGCTGTATATTTAGGGATCATTCATCCATCTCAGGAATGCAGGTATTCATTCTGCATCAATGACACAACAGATTTTTTTAGGGGGAAGTCTAAAAACTATTTTTTCCAGTTTGATATTTTACAAGGGTTATGTCACACATTCTCAATTGCATTGAGTATGCAATTGCCAGAGTACAAATCTGTCCAGAATATGGAGACAGTAACATGCTTGTGGGAAGTACTGAATGTTCTGTAATAACCACAGGTAAGTAGGGACTCAGTTTTATTTTTCTAACCTTTATAATTTTACATAATTATATTATTATTAACAACCAGAAAGCTCCATGCTTATGCTATGAAATTTGTACTCATAAATTATATTTTTACCCTTACAAAAGTTATTTGTATCTTTTATTATCTGTGGTATTCCTTTTTAATTTTTTTTCTCCAAATTGCAATCATGGAAAAGTACGTAATGAAAACTATATTTGATCCTAAAATAGGAATGTCTAGGTCTAGAAGAAACAGCTTGGGTTAAATGCTGCTCAAATTAAAAAATTCTTCTAGGCTTACTGGACTGGGTTCCCTGCTGGAGCCACTAAAGGAAGGGAGAGGGACAAAGAGTGATTTGTCAATAAAGGCAGGGATAGCTATAGGGAAGGGAAAGGAGCCAGAAGGAGTAGTGCTGAGTAAGATGAAGTGTGGGAATGGTGAGAAGGAGCAGTCAGTGCGGATCTGGCTGCAAAAAGGTGGTCAGAAGAATTGCAATTACGTGTACTTTGATATTCCCTCCACACACTTTTGCAGTCTATGTTATCCTGTGACAAATGCAGTTTTGCTATGAAATACCAGAATGCTTTAAAATGCTTGTGTGTCACAGGAAGAGGGCAAGAGAGTGAAGAGACAGCTTTATTCTAGAGTCTTAGCTGTGGCACAGGACTGTTAGGTGAAAGTGTCTAAATGATTCTAGGAAACAGGCAGTGTGGTGTGCTGCAGAGGAAAGCAGCGATTCCTTGCTGGTCCTGACAAATCTGATGTGAGGAATATCTGATGTTTGGTTAAGAGTAAAACCTACTAGCCAGACCTTCTAGTGTTTTTTTTTTTTTGTCCTGTCAGGAGTACCACTGTACTCTATTCCAGTCTATCACTGATAGCCATGGGCTGCCACTAAAGCTTGAGAGAAAAGCGGTGAGTAAGAGTCATCCTTTTTTTCTCAGTAAGTGACCAGCAGAAGCCCCAAATGTGACATTAACTGTAATTTTTTCCTATTAAAAGAAACACTTAGCTTTTTTTTCATTTGGTTAGCATTGGGATATCACTCCTTTTTTAAAACTAAGTTATCACTCATCTGGCTGTTAATATTAATTGTATTGTTAATAGGTCACAGTTTTATGCCTTACCAAAAACAGTGAAGAAGTTGTAATGGTGTTGAGGCAATAATGTGCACACATGAATTTTACTGAACGGGGAAGCAAAATATAATAGTTAAAGTGTAGGCTGGACCAAGGAGACTCATTATTTCTATGACTGCTTTTGCTATGGATATCTCTCAGCTTCGTACTCACTCTCATCAATAGCCTAGTCAGCAACAAAATCATAGGCCATCTCAGCAGTAGTTGAACCAAACCAGCTGAAGAAGCTAAATGCCACCAAAAGGCCATGTTCCTTAGAGAATTATTCTATATGGAAAGATGAGAAACAACTGGAAAAAAAAAAAAAAAATCAAATCCATCACAGTACTAAAAGATATGAGAGAGAGACTGTGAAGACCCTGAATGCTAGCTAATTGCTCAGTGTAGAAAGCTTGTAACAAAATAGTTTAATGCAGAAAATTGTAAAATTTGGCTGTAAAACGCCCCTGGAGCTTCTTTATGTATAACTGCAAGCCTCTTGCTGATTGTTCTTTTTGAACAAATGCTATTCCAGTGGGATATTTTGATGAAGAAAAGAAAAAATTAAATTACTGAACTGAAAATATAACCCAGGAAATGTTAATGCTGAAGAATATTAATAATTAAGTAGAAGGAAGAAGTACATTTCAACGAGATTGAGGTGCAGGTGGATGACATCTATGAAAAGTAACATCTAAGAATGAGGAGGTTAGGTGTATATTTACAGTTCTGAAAGAAAATGATAAATTTCATTACAGAAGAAAATGAAACTTTAAAAGAAAAAATATTTTTATTCAACTGAGAATAAAGGTAGATGTGAATGAACCTGATAAGTGTAAGTGTTATGTACAGCAGTTGCTGTAATACTTTTGTTACATGTGGTAAAACTCCTGCTCCAGATGGGGAATAAGTAATCTCTCTTGTAAAAGATGAGCTGGTGTCCAAGAAAATAATAGGGGTGGCACAGTTAGTGTTATAGACTGAATAAGGTGCTGCACCAGTGATAGTGTTAGCGATCTTGCTCCCTTCCACCTTTAGCTGCAAACTTTTCTTTGCTTTTGTCACCTCCGTCCTGCACTCCGTTCACTGATTTCCCTCTCATCCCATTCTGCCCCTGCACTGAACTCCTCAATGCTTAAAATTCTTTTCTTCTTACTGCTTTCTGTTGGAATATTGTTTCTACCTAGCACAACTGCACACTGATTCCTAATATGTGTCCGCCCCCACCCCCCCCCCCCCCGCCATCTCACTTGCTACTGTCTCTATTTGGGAAGTCCTTTCTGATTCAGTTCATCACCAAAATTCCCTCTTCTTTCTGTTCTGCCTAACCGCCCCCAAAAAATCTGCTTTTTCAAAGATCTCCAACAATCATATTTATATTCAAATTTATTCCAAAGCGAAGTAATTTTTTCCAGGACAGAAGGAAAATTAAGTGCTGAATTTCTCCTTTAGTAGCAGCATACAAATTTTCCCAATTTACACAAGCAGTGAAAAGCTTCAGGCAACCTTCTTGCTCTTTAAGAAGAATCGAATGTACAAATCCTAGGCTATTTGTATGCTTTTTGTGTTTTATCCTTTTTTTTTTTTCTTTCCATGCAAGAACACTGACAAGTTGAAAGATTATACCTTTCAAGTGCTGTCTTGACAGATATTTATCTGTGGGTTTTATTTTGTCTGTCTTGTGATGGGAGTCACTACAAACTTTCACTAGCTTTGTGCCAGCATCTGTGAAATGCAGGGAAGGAAAAATGCTCTTACAGTTCTTCTGTCATGGCAACAGTTTTGATTGCTGATGTACAAGCTGCCTTTCATAGTGCAGTATCGCTTGAGTCTGCTTTTTTTACATTCATGTGTTTTTATATGTTGAGTGATCACGTGCTGGCCTTTGTGAAAAGTATAGAATTGGTGCTGCTTATTTCATCAGCTGTGAAATAAGTTGTTTATGAAGTTTCTATGCAAATTCAGTTATTCTTTTTCTTAGTTCTTTCAGTTACAAAGTTGAAAGGAAGGATCAAAGAAAGTAAGTAAAATTAGTATTGTGTCAATTCTTTCGGCTTATATCTTTTCTGGCTTTCACCAAAGTATTGCCATTTGTTGACTCCAATTCTGAGAGAGAAATGCATTTTTTTTTTAATTTTGAAAAATTATGCACTGGTGCCTTAGCAAAAAAGCATACTGTTAATTATAGCTCTTAAATGTTAGTGTCCCAAAAAGTATTTTAAATCAAAGCAGTTCTCCTTTTAATCCTTTTCCTTGTCACATATTGTATCTTATAGTTAGCATAGTTTAACTTAGCTGATCTTTTTCCTAGAATTCCCTGCTCTGGGATCAGAGGTGAACATATTTTGCTTTCTCTGGTATGATGTAGCAAGAATAAATCTGAGCTCTGCAGATTTTGCAGTTTTAAGTCTGCACTTTCTATGCTTAAAAGTTTTGCCAACACGCCTGTCTGTCTCAGATGTCATAAAGATCTCTTCAGCTACCACTTCATTAGCAGCTTAAACCAATCTAAGACTATGGTGCCACTATAATATGTGGTACCACTGCAGTCACATTCGCTGTAATGCGGTCGGTACCATTGTATGGTCATATCATCTCCATTTTACTGTCATTAGTGTTTTGTGTGCCTACTACAGTAAAAAAAAGTTGTAATCAGACCGATCAGATGAAAGGTGAAGCAAAAGGTGAATGAAACTACATGGTTGATGGCAAGAATGTAGGAGCATGGCACCACGGTTTGAAGTCGTGTTAAGCTTATTTTGATATCCTTCTGGCTGAGGTTTCATGAGACAACTGAGCCAATTTAGAACTGTCAATGGTGTGTGGGGCTTGAGAGAGCAGGGAAGGAGCAAGGTGGTGCTGGGGAAGGAGAGAGCAGGCTGTGGGCAAGCGGGG